>NW_028156721.1:163235-315735 GCF_964263955.1 Coregonus lavaretus
GTGAAGTTTCTAAAGCGATGGAACACACACCTAATTACCTGCAATAAAGAGGTTACCATCTGGTTGTTTACCGTCTGTTTGTTTACTGTCTGTTTGTTTACTGTCTGATTGTTTACCGTCTGGTTGTTTGAAGGCTGGTTGTTTGAAGGCTGGTTGTTTACCATCTGATTGTTTACAGTCTGGTTGTTTACCGTCTGATTGTTTACAGTCTGGTTGTTTACCGTCTGATTGTTTACAGACTGGTTGTTTGAAGGCTAGTTGTTGTGTGTCTGAATGTTTCAGGATACCTCCTACTACAGCTGTGTGTAACATGGTTACCTCAGAGATGCGGAGAGAACACAGTCTTGATAGAGATCAATGTCTCCTCAATACATCTGGAAAACATCTCCTTCTAAAGCCACTTACATGGAGATCTGGTTAAAGGTATGCTTGTGTCCCAAATGGCACCCTATGGGCCTGGTCAAAAGTAGTGCACTACATAGGGAATAGGGTGTTATTTGGGATGTAACTTGTGTGTTGCTACTTCTGAAACTGACTCTATAAACGACCTCTTAATCACCTTGTTCTGACTGGTTGGCTGACTGTCTGTCTGACTGTCTGTCTGACTGGTTGGCTGACTGGTTGGCTGACTGTCTGTCTGACTGGTTGGCTGACTGTCTGTCTGACTGGTTGGCTGACTGGTTGGCTGACTGTGTCTGACTGTCTGTCTGACTGGTTGGCTGACTGACTGTCTGAATGTCTGTCTGACTGGTTGGCTGACTGTCTGTCTGACTGTCTGTCTGACTGGTTGGCTGACTGTCTGTCTGACTGGTTGGCTGACTGGTTGGCTGACTGTGTCTGACTGTCTGACTGTCTGTCTGTCTGTCTGGTTGGCCTACTGTCTGTCTGACTGGTTGGCCTACTGTCTGACTGTCTGTCTGTCTGTCTGACTGGTTGGCCTACTGTCTGACTGTCTGTCTGTCTGTCTGGTTGGCCTACTGTCTGTCTGACTGGTTGTCTGACTGTCTGACTGTCTGACTGTCTGTCTGACTGGTTGGCCTACTGTCTGACTGTCTGTCTGTCTGTCTGGTTGGCCTACTGTCTGTCTGACTGGTTGTCTGACTGTCTGACTGTCTGACTGTCTGTCTGTCTGACTGGTTGCTGACTGGTTGTCTGTCTGTCTGTCTGACTGGTTGCTGACTGTTTGGCTGACTGTCTGTCTGACTGTTTGCTGACTGGTTGTCTGTTTGACTGGTTGCTGACTGTCTGTCTGCCTGTCTATCTGACTGTCTTTCTGACTAGTTGCTGACTGACTATCTGTCTGGTTTTACCCTAACATGTAGCTATTGCATCATAGGGAGCAGTCTGAACAGGAAGACATTATTCTGAACATTATGATGTCTGCAGTAAATCAACAGGCGGAACATTTATCCATCAAGTTAGCAGCAGGACAGTAGATCCACTGTTTAGTGTTTACACGCTCATCTGGAGTATAAACACACACTCACACACCAAGCTACACACACCAAGCTACACACACCGAGCTACACACACCAAGCTACACACACCAAGCTACACACACCGAGCTACACACACCAAGCTACACACACCAAGCTACACACACCGAGCTACACACACCAAGCTACACACACCAAGCTACACACACCAAGCTAGACACACCGAGCTACACACACCAAGCTACACACACCAAGCTACACACACCAAGCCACACACACCAAGCTACACACACCAAGCTACACACACCAAGCTACACACACCAAGCTACACACACCAAGCCACACACACCAAGCTACACACACCAAGCTACACACACCGAGCTACACACACCGAGCTACACACACCGAGCTACACACACCGAGCTACACACACCGAGCTACACACACCAAGCTACACACACCAAGCCACACACACCAAGCTACACACACCAAGCTACACACACCGAGCTACACACACCGAGCTACACACACCGAGCTACACACACCGAGCTACACACACCGAGCTACACACACCAAGCTACACACACCGAGCTACACACACCGAGCTACACACACCGAGCTACACACACCGAGCTACACACACCGAGCTACACACACCGAGCTACACACACCAAGCTACACACACCAAGCTACACACACCAAGCTACACACACCGAGCTACACACACCAAGCTACACACACCAAGCTCCTCCATCTTTCTCTCCCTCCCTCCCTCGCTCCCCCATCCTTCTCTCCCTCCCTCCTTCGCTCCTCCATCTTTCTCTCCCTCCCTCCCTCGCTCCCCCATCCCTCCCTCCCTCCCTCCCTCCCTCATCCTCCCTCCCTCCCTCCCTCCCTCGCTCCCCCATCCTTCTCTCCCTCCCTCCCCCGCTCCCCCATCCTTCTCTCCCTCCCTCCCTCGCTCCCCCATCCTTCTCTTCTCCCTCCCTCCCTCCCTCGCTCTCCCATCCTTCTCTCCCTCCCTCCCTCCCTCCCTCCCTCCCTCCCTCGCTCCCCATCCTTCTCTCCCTCCCTCCCTCCCTCGCTCCCCCATCCTTCTCTCCCTCCCTCCCTCGCTCCCCCATCCTTCTCTCCCTCCCTCCCTCCCTCCCTCCCTGACTCCCCCATCCTTCTCTCCCTCCCTCCCTCGCTCCCCCATCCTTCTCTCCCTCCCTCCCTCCCTCCCTCCCTCCCTCCCTCCCTCCCTCCCTCCCTCGCTCCCCCATCCTTCTCTCCCTCCCTCCCTCGCTCCCCCATTCTTCTCTCCCTCCCTCCCTCCCTCCCTCCCTCCCTCCCTCCCTCCCTCCCTCGCTCCCCAATCCTTCTCTCCCTCCCTCCCTCACTCCCCCATTCTTCCCTCCCTCCCTCCCTCCCTCCCTCCCTCCCTCCCTCCCGCCCTCCCTAACTTCCCTCTCTAACCCTAACCTCCTGGTCCTAACCCTCCCTAACCTCCCTCCCTAACCCTAACCTCCTGGTCCTAACCCTCCCTAACTTCCCTCCCTAACCTCCTGGTCCTAACCCTCCCTAACCTCCCTCCCTAACCCTAACCTCCTGGTCCTAACCCTCCCTAACCTCCCTCCCTAACCCGAACCTCCTGGTCCTAACCCTCCCTAACCTCCCTCCCTAACCCTAACCTCCTGGTCCTAACCCTCCCTAACCTCCCTCCCTAACCTCCTGGTCCTAACCCTCCCTAACCTCCCTCCCTAACCCTAACCTCCTGGTCCTAACCCTCCCTAACCTCCCTCCCTAACCCTAACCTCCTGGTCCTAACCCTCCCTAACTTCCCTAACCCTAACCTCCTGGTCCTAACCCTCCCTAACTTCCCTCCCTAACCCTAACCTCCTGGTCCTAACCCTCCCTAACCTCCCTCCCTAACCTCCTGGTCCTAACCCTCCCTAACCTCCCTCCCTAACCCTAACCTCCTGGTCCTAACCCTCCCTAACCTCCCTCCCTAACCCTAACCTCCTGGTCCTAACCCTCCCTAACTTCCCTCCCTAACCTCCTGGTCCTAACCCTCCCTAACTTCCCTCCCTAACCTCCTGGTCCTAACCCTTCCTAACCTCCCTCCCTAACCCTAACCTCCTGGTCCTAACCCTCCCTAACCTCCCTCCCTCCCTAACCTCCTGGTCCTAACCCTCCCTAACTTCCCTCCCTAACCCTAACCTCCTGGTCCTAACCCTCCCTAACCTCCCTCCCTAACCCTAACCTCCTGGTCCTAACCCTCCCTAACCTCCCTCCCTAACCCTAACCTCCTGGTCCTAACCCTCCCTAACCTCCCTCCCTAACCCTAACCTCCTGGTCCTAACCCTCCCTAACCTCCCTCCCTAACCTCCTGGTCTTAACCCTCCCTAACCTCCCTCCCTAACCCTAACCTCCTGATCCTAACCCTCCCTAACTGTTTATTATCTACGCATAGTCACTTTAATAACTCTACATATTACCTCAATTACCTCAACTATCCGGTGCCCCCGCACATTGACTCGGTACCGGTACCCCCTGTATATAGCCTCGCTATTGTTATTTTTACTGCTGCTCTTTAATTATTTGTTACTTTTATTTAGTATTATTTTATATAGTATTTTTTTGTGATTTTTTTTTGGTATTCTTTCTTAAAACTGCATTGTTGGTTAAGGGCTTGTAAGTAAAATCAAATTGTATTGGTCACATACACGTGTTTAGCAGATGTTATTGCGGGTGTAGCAAAATGCTTGTGCTTCTAGCTCCGACAGTGCAGTAATATCTAACAAGTAATATCTAACAATTTCACAACATATACACACAAAACTAGTAAGGAATGGGATTTAAGAATATATACATATATGGACAAGCAATGATAGCGCGGCATGGACTAAGATACAGTAGAATATTATAGAATAGAATGCAGTATATACATATGAAATGAGTAGTGCAAGATATGTAAACATTATTAAAGTGACTAGTGTTCCATTTCTTAAAGTGGCCAGTGATTTCAATAGGCAGCAGCAGCCTCTAATGTGCTTGTGATGGCTAATTAACAGTCTGATGGCCTTGAGATAGAAGCTGTTTTTCATTCTCTCGGTCCCAGCTTTGATGCACCTGTACTGACCTCGCCTTCTGGATGATAGCGGGGTGAACTGGCAGTGGCTCGGGTGGTTGATGTCCTTGATGATCTTTTTGGACTTCCTGTGACATTGGGTGCTGTATGTGTCTTGGAGGGCAGGTAGTGTGCCCCCGGTGATGCATTCGGCAGACCGCACCACCCTCTGGAGAGCCCTGCGGTTGCGGGCGGTGCAGATGCCGTACCAGGCGGTGATACAGCCCGACAGGATGCTCTCATTTGTGCATCTGTAAAAGTTTGTGAGGGTTTTAGGTGATAAGCCACATTTCTTCAGCCTCCTGAGGTTGAAGAGGCTCTGTTGTGCCTTCTTCACCACACTGTCTGCGTGGGTGGACCATTTCAGTTTGTCAGTGAATTGTACGCCAAGGAGCTTGAAGCTTTCCACCTTCTCCACTGCGGTCCCGTCGATGTAGATAGGGGGGTGCTCCCTCTGCTGTTTCCTGAAGTCCACGATCATCTCCTTCGTTTTGTTGATGTTGAGGGAGAGGTTATTTTCCTGGCACCACACTCCCAGAGCCCTCACCTGCTCCCTGTAGGCTGTCTCGTCATTGTTGGTAATCAAGTCTACTACTGTTGTGTCGTCTGCAAACTTGATGATTGAGTTGGAGGCGTGCTTGGCCACGCAGTCATGGGTGAACAGGGATTACAGGAGGGGGCTGAGCACGCACCCTTGTGGGGCCCCAGTGTTGAGGATCAGTGAAGTGGAGATGTTGTTTCCTACCTTCACCACATGGGGGCGGCCCATCAGGAAGTCCAGGACCCAGTTGCACAGGGCGGGGTTCAGACCCAGGGCCTCGAGTGTCACGGTTTCTGCCGAGGCTGCTCCTTCTCCTTGTTCGGGCAGGCTTCGGCGGTCGTCGTCTCCGGAGTACTAGCTACCACCGTTCGTTGTTTCTGTGTTTGTTTGGTTTGGTCTGTTTTGGTACACCTGTTTCTCATTTAGTCTTGATTATGTGTCCTTTAAGTTCTCGTTGTTTCTGTCTTGTGGTTGTGTGTAGTTGTTCCTTGTCAGCTGGTGCTTCCAGTCAGTTAGTGATCTATTCTGTATTAGATAGAGAGTCCGCACTGCGTGTTTCTCTGTTCGCTGTGTTTTGCATGTAAACGCTGTGTGCGATATTGTTCTCGTGCCTCCGGCTCTGGTTGTAGCCGTTCTTTTGTGGACTTTACTAAAGTAATTTTGGACTAGCATCTGTGTCCTGCATCTGATTCCTACACCACACCTACGCCCGCTCTGACATCGAGCTTAATGATGAGCTTGGAGGGTACTATGGTGTTGAATGCTGAGCTACAGTCAATGAACAGCATTCTTACATTGGTATTCCTCTTGTCCAGATGGGATAGGGCAGTGTGCAGTGTGATGGTGATTGCATCGTCTGTGGATCTATTGGGGCGGTAAGCAAATTGAAGTGGGTCTAGGGTGGCAGGTAAGTTAGAGGTGATATGATCCTTGACTAGTCTCTCAAAGCATGTATTGGATCACTAAAAAATACTACTTTTACATTACCGTGTAGTTTACCAATAAAATGGTCTGTTAGCAAAAATAGATAAGATCTTGCTACCATGTAACGGTAAATGCCAGTCTAGTTGTGGAAAAATCACCCTGATTAATTCTTTAGTATTATCCCAGTTTACCTATTTGCTTATGGTCTTCCTACACCTAACAAATATTTTTTTTAATTGTATGAGCAACAAATATTCCACTTTATTTTGAACGGCATGCTAGACAAAATTAAACAGGCCTATTTATATAATGAATATGAATTTGGAGGACAGAAATTATTAATAATTAAATATTAAAGCTTTAGACCTATCATTAAAAGCTTCAGTCATTCAAAAGTTATACTTAAATCCGAACTGGTTCTCTAGCAAATTAGTAAGAATGTCTCACACAATGTTCAAGAATGGCCTTTTTCCCTTTATTCAGATTACAACCTCTCACTTTCAGTTATTTGAAAAGGAAATAATCTCCCAAATATCACTATTTCTAAAACAAGCCATTTGAAGTTGGTTGCAATTTCAATTTCAGGTTATAGGTTAAGAACTTTTGTGAAAGAGCACAGTGAAAGATATGGCAAATAGAAATCAAACCGGATGGGCATCAGAAACAGATGGGAGGGGTTGGGTAGAGGAAGGACAGGAGTATAAACAAACAAAATATAACTATTGTAAAATAGACTGTGTCCATAAAACGTACACTACTGGTCAAACTACCTACTCATTCAAGGATTTTTCTGAATTTGTACTATTTTCTACATTGTAGAATAATAGTGAAGACATCAAATCTATTAAATATCACATATAGAATCATCTAGTAACCAAAAAAGGGTTAAACAAATCAAAATGTATTTTATATTTGAGATTCTTCAAAGTGCCACCCCTTTGCCTGTTTTTCCTTCACTCTGCCGTCCGACTCATCCCAAACTCCCAATTGGGTTGAGGTCGGGGGATTGTGGAGGCCAGGTCATCTGATGCAGCACTCCATCACTCTCCTTCTTGGTAAAATAGCCCTTACGCAGCCTGGAGGTGAGTTAGGTCATTGTCATGTTGAAAAACAAATGATAGTCCTACTAAGCCCAAACCAGATGGGATGGCGTATCTCTGCAGAATGCTGTGGTAGCCATGCTGGTTAAGTGTGCCTTGAATTCTAAATATTCACAGACAGTGTCACCAGCAAAGCACCCCCACACCATAACACCTCCTCCTCCGTGCTTCACTGTGGGAAATACACATGCTGAGATCATCCGTTCACCCACACCGCGTCTCACAAAGACACGGCGGTTGGAACCAAAAATCTCCAATTTGGACACCAGACCAAAGGACAACTTTCCACCGGTCTAATGTCCATTGCTCGTGTTTCTTGGTTTCTTATTGGTGTCCTTTAGTAGTGGTTTCTTTGTAGCAATTCGACCATAAAGGCCTGATTCACACGGTCTCCTCTGAACAGTTGATGTTGAGATGTGTCTGTTACTTGAACTCTGTGAAGCATTTATTTGGGCTACAATTTCTGAGGCTGGTAACTCTGTAGCTCAATTGGTAGAGCATGGCACTTGTAACGCCAGGGTAGTGGGTTTGATCCCCGGGACCACCCATATGTAAAAATGTATGCACACATGACTGTAAGTTGCTTTGGATAAAAGCGTCTGCTAAATGGCATATTATTTATTATTATTAACTTATCCTCTGCAGCAGAGGTAACTGGGTCTTCCATTCCTGTGGCGGTCCTCATGAGAGCCAGTTTCATCATAGCGCTTGATGTTTTTTGCGACTGCACTTGAAGAAACGTTCAAAGTTCTTGAAATGTTCCGGATTGACTGACCTTCATGTCTTAAAGTAATGATGGACTGTAGTTTCTCTTTGCTTATTTGAGCTGTTCTTGCCATAATATGGACTTGGTCTTTTACCAAATAGGGCTATCTTCTGTATACCTTGTCATAACACAACTGATTGGCTCAAACGCATTAAGAAGGAAAGAAATTCCACAAATTAACTTTTAAGAAGGCTCACCTGTTAATTGAAATGCATTCCAGGTGACTACCTCATGAAGCTGGTTGAGAGATTGCCAAGCGTGTGCAAAGCTGTCATCAAGGCAAAGGGTGGCTATTTGAAGAATCTCAAATATAAAATATATTTTGATTTGTTTAACACTTTTTTGGTTAATTCATGATTCCATATGTGTTATTTCATAGTTTTGATGTCTTCACTATTATTCTACAAAGTAAAAATAGTAAAAATAAGGAAAAACCCTTGAATGAGTTGGTGACCTAAAACTTTTGCCTGGTAGTGTACATGCCTGAGGGGGAGAGAGAATACCTACCAGCAGAAGAGAGAGTGGATTCCATTTCTGAAAGAGAGAGAGAGAACTCTTTACCTGATAAGGAGCTTGTGGACTCTGAAGGAAGAACTGGAGATTGGATCACACAGTTACCAAGAAGTAGAGGTGAGCATGAGGATTCTCCAGGTGTTACACTAAGCTTAATATTCAAGCAGTTTGCAAGTCAGTGATCCAAGCCTTCAGAGATTAAGCAAAACTAGAGTTGTAATTTCCATAATTAGGAGGGGGAGGGAGGGAGGGAGGGAGGGAGGGAGGGAGGGAGGAAGGAAGTAAGGAAGGAAGGAAGGAAGGAAGGAAGGAGGGAGGGAGGGAGGGAGGGAGGGAGGGAGGGAGGGAGGGAGGGAGGGAGGGAGGGCGGAGGGAGGGAGGGAGGGAGGGAGGGGGGAGTTTGAGTCTATAAAGACGTCTGAGATACACTATATATACAAAAGTATGTGGACACGCCTTCAAATTAGTGGATTTGGCTATTTCAGCCACACCCGTTGCTGACAGGTGTATAAATTTGAGCACACAGCCATGCAATCTCTATAGACAAACAATAGCTGTAGAATGTCCTTACTGAAGAGCTCAGTGACTTTCAACGTGGCACCGTCATGAGAAGCCACCTTTCCAACAAGTCAGTTCATTAAATTCCTGCCCTGCTAGAGCTGCCCTGGTCAACTGTAAGTGCTGTTATTGTGAAGTGGCAACGTCTAGGAGCAACAACTGCTCAGCCGCGAAGTGGTAGGCCACACAAGCTCACAGAATGTGGACCGCCAAGTGCTGAAGCGCGTAGCGAGTAAAGATTGTCTGTTCTCGGTTGCAACACTCACTACCGAGTTCCAAACTGCCTCTGGAAGCAAAGTCACCACAAGAACTGTTTGTCGGGAGCTTCATGAAATGGGTTTCCATGGCAAGCAGTGTAAAGTGGTGTAAAGCCATTGGACTCTGGAGCAGTGAAATCGCGTTCTCTGGAGTGATGAATCATGCTTCACCATCTGGCAGTCCGACGGACGAATCTGGGTTTGGCGAATGCTGGGAGAACGCTACCTGCCCCAATGCATAGTGCCAACTGTAAAGTTTGTTGGAGGAGGAATAATGGTCTGGGGCTGTTTTTCATGGTTCGGGTTAGGTCCCTTGGTTTCAGTAAAGGGAAATCTTAACGCTACAGCATACAATGACATTCTAGACAATTGTTTGCTTTTAACTTTGTGGCAACAGTTTGGGGAAGGCCCTTTCCTGTTTCAGCAAGACAATACCCCTGTGCACAAAGCGAGGTCTATACAGAAATGGTTTGTCGAGATTGGTGTGGAAGAACTTGACTGGCCTGCACAGTGCCCTGACCTCAACCTCATTGAACACCGTTGGGATTAGTTGGAATGCAGACTTCGAGCCAGGCCTAATCGCCAAACATCAGTGCCTGACCTCACTAATGCCCTTGTGGCTGAATGGAAGCTAAATTCCCGCAGCAATGTTCCAACATCTAGTGGAAAGCCTTCCCAGAAGAGTGGAGGCTGTTATAGCAGCAAAGGGGGGACCAACTCCAAATTAATCTCCAGGAGTTTGGAATAAGATGTTCGATGAGCAGTCATGTAGTGTATGTCCCTCAGGAGGTTACTATATCCATCTCATAAAATGTTCAACAAGAGCCTTAATACATAAAGGTAGAGCAGAGCCTTCAGTATTACATAAAGGTAGAGCAGAGCCTTCAGTATTACATAAAGGTAGAGCAGAGCCTTCAGTACTACATAAAGGTAGAGCAGAGCCTTCAGTACTACATAAAGGTAGAGCAGAGCCTTCAGTAATACATAAAGGTAGAGCAGAGCCTTCAGTATTACATAAAGGTAGAGCAGAGCCTTCAGTACTACATAAAGGTAGAGCAGAGCCTTCAGTACTACATAAAGGTAGAGCAGAGCCTTCAGTAATACATAAAGGTAGAGCAGAGCCTTCAGTACTACATAAAGGTAGAGCAGAGCCTTCAGTACTACATAAAGGTAGAGCAAAGCCTTCAGTATTACATAAAGGTAGAGCAGAGCCTTCAGTACTACATAAAGGTAGAGCAGAGCCTTCAGTACTACATAAAGGTAGAGCAGAGCTTTCAGTAATACATAAAGGTAGAGCAGAGCCTTCAGTACTACATAAAGGTAGAGCAGAGCCTTCAGTACTACATAAAGGTAGAGCAGAGCCTTCAGTAATTCATAAAGGTAGAGCAGAGCCTTCAGTAATACATAAAGGTAGAGCAGAGCCTTCAATATTACATAAAGGTAGAGCAGAGTCTTCAGTACTACATAATGGTAGAGCAGAGCCTTCAGTACTACATAATGGTAGAGCAGAGCCTTCAGTAATACATAAAGGAAGAGCAGAGCCTTCAGTAATACATAAAGGTAGAGCAAAGCCTTCAGGACTACATAAAGGTAGAGCAGAGCCTTCAGTAATACATAAAGGTAGAGCAGAGCCTTCAGTAATACATAAAGGTAGAGCAGAGCCTTCAGTATTACATAAAGGTAGAGCAGAGCCTTCAGTACTACATAAAGGTAGAGCAGAGCCTTCAGTACTACATAAAGGTAGAGCAGAGCCTTCAGTACTACATAAAGGTAGAGCAGAGCCTTCAGTACTACATAAAGGTAGAGCAGAGCCTTCAGTACTACATAAAGGTAGAGCAAAGCCTTCAGTATTACATAAAGGTAGAGCAGAGCCTTCAGTACTACATAAAGGTAGAGCAGAGCCTTCAGTACTACATAAAGGTAGAGCAGAGCCTTCAGTAATACATAAAGGTAGAGCAGAGCCTTCAGTACTACATAAAGGTAGAGCAGAGCCTTCAGTACTACATAAAGGTAGAGCAGAGCCTTCAGTAATACATAAAGGTAGAGCAGAGCCTTCAGTAATACATAAAGGTAGAGCAGAGCCTTCAATATTACATAAAGGTAGAGCAGAGTCTTCAGTACTACATAATGGTAGAGCAGAGCCTTCAGTAATACATAAAGGTAGAGCAGAGCCTTCAGTAATACATAAAGGTAGAGCAGAGCCTTCAGTATTACATAAAGGTAGAGCAGAGCCTTCAGTACTACATAATGGTAGAGCAGAGCCTTCAGTAATACATAAAGGTAGAGCAGAGCCTTCAGTACTACATAAAGGTAGAGCAGAGCCTTCAGTACTACATAAAGGAAGAGCAGATACTTCAGTACTACATAAAGGTAGAGCAAAGCCTTCAGTACTACATAAAGGTAGAGCAGAGCCTTCAGTAATACATAAAGGTAGAGCGGAGCCTTCAGTACTACATAAAGGTCGAGCGGAGCCTTCAGTACTACATAATGGTAGAGCAGAGCCTTCAGTACTACATAAAGGTAGAGCAGAGCCTTCAGTAATACATAAAGGTAGAGCAGAGCCTTCATTACTACATAAAGGTAGAGCAGAGCCTTCAGTAATACATAAAGGTAGAGCAGAGCCTTCAGTACTACATAAAGGTAGAGCGGAGCCTTCAGTACTACATAAAGGTAGAGCAGAGCCTTCAGTACTACATAAAGGTAGAGCAGAGCCTTCAGTAATACATAAAGGTAGAGCAGAGCCTTCAGTACTACATAAAGGTAGAGCAGAGCCTTCAGTACTACATAAAGGAAGAGCAGAGACTTCAGTACTACATAAAGGTAGAGCAAAGCCTTCAGTACTACATAAAGGTAGAGCAGAGCCTTCAGTATTACATAAAGGTTGAGCGGAGCCTTCAGTACTACATAAAGGAAGAGCAGAGACTTCAGTACTACATAAAGGTAGAGCAAAGCCTTCAGTACTCCCTCAGAGCAGAGCCTTCAGTACTACATAAAGGTAGAGCAGAGCCTTCAGTAATACATAAAGGTAGAGCAGAGCCTTCAGTACTACATAAAGGTAGAGCAAAGCCTTCAGTACTACATAAAGGTAGAGCAAAGCCTTCAGTACTACATAAAGGTAGAGCAGAGCCTTCAGTAATACATAAAGGTAGAGCGGAGCCTTCAGTAATACATAAAGGTAGAGCAGAGCCTTCAGTACTACATAAAGGTAGAGCAGAGCCTTCAGTAATACATAAAGGTAGAGCAGAGCCTTCAGTAATACATAAAGGTAGAGCAGAGCCTTCAGTAATACATAAAGGTAGAGCAGAGCCTTCAGTTATACATAAAGGTAGAGCAGAGCCTTCAGTACTACATAAAGGAAGAGCAGAGCCTTCAGTAATACATAAAGGTAGAGCAGAGCCTTCAGTACTACATAAAGGTAGAGCAGAGCCTTCAGTAATACATAAAGGTAGAGCAGAGCCTTCAGTACTACATAAAGGTAGAGCAGAGCCTTCAGTACTACATAAAGGTAGAGCGGAGCCTTCAGTAATACATAAAGGTAGAGCAGAGCCTTCAGTAATACATAAAGGTAGAGCAGTGCCTTCAGTAATACATAAAGGTAGAGCAGAGCCTTCAGTACTACATAAAGATAGAGCAGAGCCTTCAGTAATACATAAAGGTAGAGCAGAGCCTTCAGTATTACATAAAGGTAGAGCAGAGCCTTCAGTACTACATAAAGGTAGAGCAGAGCCTTCAGTACTACATAAAGGTAGAGCAGAGCCTTCAGTAATACATAAAGGTAGAGCAGAGCCTTCAGTACTACATAAAGGTAGAGCAGAGCCTTCAGTACTACATAAAGGTAGAGCAAAGCCTTCAGTATTACATAAAGGTAGAGCAGAGCCTTCAGTACTACATAAAGGTAGAGCAGAGCCTTCAGTACTACATAAAGGTAGAGCAGAGCCTTCAGTAATACATAAAGGTAGAGCAGAGCCTTCAGTACTACATAAAGGTAGAGCAGAGCCTTCAGTACTACATAAAGGTAGAGTAGAGCCTTCAGTAATTCATAAAGGTAGAGCAGAGCCTTCAGTAATACATAAAGGTAGAGCAGAGCCTTCAATATTACATAAAGGTAGAGCAGAGTCTTCAGTACTACATAATGGTAGAGCAGAGCCTTCAGTAATACATAAAGGTAGAGCAGAGCCTTCAGTAATACATAAAGGTAGAGCAGAGCCTTCAGTATTACATAAAGGTAGAGCAGAGCCTTCAGTACTACATAAAGGTAGAGCAGAGCCTTCAGTACTACATAAAGGTAGAGCAGAGCCTTCAGTACTACATAAAGGTAGAGCAGAGCCTTCAGTAATACATAAAGGTAGAGCAGAGCCTTCAGTACTACATAAAGGTAGAGCAGAGCCTTCAGTACTACATAAAGGTAGAGCAGAGCCTTCAGTACTACATAAAGGTAGAGCAAAGCCTTCAGTATTACATAAAGGTAGAGCAGAGCCTTCAGTACTACATAAAGGTAGAGCAGAGCCTTCAGTACTACATAAAGGTAGAGCAGAGCCTTCAGTAATACATAAAGGTAGAGCAGAGCCTTCAGTACTACATAAAGGTAGAGCAGAGCCTTCAGTACTACATAAAGGTAGAGCAGAGCCTTCAGTAATACATAAAGGTAGAGCAGAGCCTTCAGTAATACATAAAGGTAGAGCAGAGCCTTCAATATTACATAAAGGTAGAGCAGAGTCTTCAGTACTACATAATGGTAGAGCAGAGCCTTCAGTAATACATAAAGGTAGAGCAGAGCCTTCAGTACTACATAAAGGTAGAGCAGAGCCTTCAGTATTACATAAAGGTAGAGCAGAGCCTTCAGTACTACATAATGGTAGAGCAGAGCCTTCAGTAATACATAAAGGTAGAGCAGAGCCTTCAGTACTACATAAAGGTAGAGCAGAGCCTTCAGTACTACATAAAGGAAGAGCAGATACTTCAGTACTACATAAAGGTAGAGCAAAGCCTTCAGTACTACATAAAGGTAGAGCAGAGCCTTCAGTAATACATAAAGGTAGAGCGGAGCCTTCAGTACTACATAAAGGTAGAGCGGAGCCTTCAGTACTACATAATGGTAGAGCAGAGCCTTCAGTACTACATAAAGGTAGAGCAGAGCCTTCAGTAATACATAAAGGTAGAGCAGAGCCTTCAGTACTACATAAAGGTAGAGCAGAGCCTTCAGTAATACATAAAGGTAGAGCAGAGCCTTCAGTACTACATAAAGGTAGAGCGGAGCCTTCAGTACTACATAAAGGTAGAGCAGAGCCTTCAGTACTACATAAAGGTAGAGCAGAGCCTTCAGTAATACATAAAGGTAGAGCAGAGCCTTCAGTACTACATAAAGGTAGAGCAGAGCCTTCAGTACTACATAAAGGAAGAGCAGAGACTTCAGTACTACATAAAGGTAGAGCAAAGCCTTCAGTACTACATAAAGGTAGAGCAGAGCCTTCAGTATTACATAAAGGTTGAGCGGAGCCTTCAGTACTACATAAAGGAAGAGCAGAGACTTCAGTACTACATAAAGGTAGAGCAAAGCCTTCAGTACTACATAAAGGTAGAGCAGAGCCTTCAGTATTACATAAAGGTTGAGCGGAGCCTTCAGTACTACATAAAGGAAGAGCAGAGCCTTCAGTACTACATAAAGGTAGAGCAAAGCCTTCAGTACTACATAAAGGTAGAGCAAAGCCTTCAGTCCTACATAAAGGTAGAGCAGAGCCTTCAGTAATACATAAAGGTAGAGCGGAGCCTTCAGTAATACATAAAGGTAGAGCAGAGCCTTCAGTACTACATAAAGGTAGAGCAGAGCCTTCAGTAATACATAAAGGTAGAGCAGAGCCTTCAGTAATACATAAAGGTAGAGCAGAGCCTTCAGTACTACATAAAGGTAGAGCAGAGCCTTCAGTTATACATAAAGGTAGAGCAGAGCCTTCAGTACTACATAAAGGAAGAGCAGAGCCTTCAGTAATACATAAAGGTAGAGCAGAGCCTTCAGTACTACATAAAGGTAGAGCAGAGCCTTCAGTAATACATAAAGGTAGAGCAGAGCCTTCAGTACTACATAAAGGTAGAGCAGAGCCTTCAGTACTACATAAAGGTAGAGCGGAGCCTTCAGTAATACATAAAGGTAGAGCAGAGCCTTCAGTAATACATAAAGGTAGAGCAGAGCCTTCAGTAATACATAAAGGTAGAGCAGAGCCTTCAGTACTACATAAAGGTAGAGCAGAGCCTTCAGTTATACATAAAGGTAGAGCAGAGCCTTCAGTACTACATAAAGGAAGAGCAGAGACTTCAGTACTACATAAAGGTAGAGCAAAGCCTTCAGTACTACGTAAAGGTAGAGCAGAGCCTTCAGTACTACATAAAGGTAGAGCAGAGCCTTCAGTAATACATAAAGGTAGAGCAGAGCCTTCAGTACTACATAAAGGTAGAGCAGAGCCTTCAGTACTACATAAAGGTAGAGCAGAGCCTTCAGTAATACATAAAGGTAGAGCAGAGCCTTCAGTACTACATAAAGGAAGAGCAAAGCCTTCAGTACTACATAAAGGTAGAGCAGAGCCTTCAGTACACTGCCCACAAAATGAGGTGGAAACTGAGCAGCACTTCCTAACCTCCTGCCAAATGTATGACCATATTAGAGACACGTATTTCCCTCAGATTACACAGACCAACAAAGAATTTGAAAAAAATATCCAATTTTGATCAACTCCCATATCTATTAGGTGAAATACCACAGTGTGCCATCACAGCAGCAAGATTTGTGACCTGTTGCCACAAGAAAAGGGCAACCAGTGAAGAACAAACACCATTGTAAATACAACCCATATTTATTTTCCCTTTTGTACTTCAACTATTTGCACATTGTTACAACACTGTATATAGACATAATATGACATTTGAAATGTTTTTATTCTTTTGGAACTTGTTTACTGTTATAGCTAGCGAGCCAGCAAGCTAACGTTAGCTAGCTACCTAACAGTACACTTTAATTTGAAATGAAAATTACTTTCTGACAAAATTAGAAATGTGTATTATCTGAAAATGTAGCTAGCTAGACTATCTTGCCCATATTCATGGATGAACGCTTCTCCCTCTCTGTCACGGATGCCATGGTTGCCCTTAGTTTGAAGATCCGGTGTTTTATACAACAGCCTTCTGTGTGTTCTCTTTTCGACTCTCTCTGCATATTTACAATCAAACGCCAGAATCTCCTTAGCTATCACACTCTAATTCCACCGGGCATTCCACTGATTTCAAAACTCGGTCCTCCAGAAAGTGGAGAGCAACACTTTGATATCTTTTTTAAAAAAGCAACGTTAGAAAGGATTACCTACAAATACTGACCAGCTCATCTCTCGTCATGTCCAGCCCATCCATTATCTCAGCCAATCATGGCTAGCGGGAAGGTTCCTGTCTGTGAACCAACTATGCTCATAATTTAACAATTGTGTTCGTATTTACAGATGACAAGTTTGTTATTAAGGCGCATGAAAGTTCACATGTTCCAGAAGGCATTTCTGCCAAAAAAATATGCATTTTGATATAAAAAGCAAAGTTTACGTTCAAATGGCTCTCCTGTGAGATAGTGACGTGCGACAGAGTTTCCTGAAACAAGTCACATATTGTTGCTAACCCTTTAAGTATGTCTTCAACATACTCAGTCTCTGTCTCTCTAGCTCTCTGTCCCCCTCCAGACTCTGCGTCCTCTGGTTGGGACAGGGGACACCCTGGATCTATCATGTCTCTCTCTGTCTCCCTGTCTGTCTCTGTCTTTCTCTGTCTCTCTGACCCTAACCCTGTCTCTCTGACCCTAACCCTGTCTCTCTGACCCTCACCCTGTCTCCCCCCTCTCCCCCTCCAACTTCTGTGTCCATTGAGGCTGTGTTCCTGGAGGACTATGTTGTTGGGAGGCGACACCCTGGATCTGTCCTGTCTCTATACCTCTGACCCAACCCTGTCTGTTTCCCCCTCTAGACTCTGTGTCCAGTGAAGTTGTGTTCCTGGAGGACTATGTGGTTCCTACGGGAGACACCCTGGATCTGTCCTGTAACACCGACGGCCCCGCCCAACCTGTCCTCTGGTTTAAGGACGGCAGTGGTATGTTGCCTAGCAACCGGAAGCGGCTGGGCCAGAGGGTTCTACACATCATCAACGTGTCTTACGAGGACTCCGGCGTGTACTCCTGCCGCGTCACCCACGGCAACACACTGCTCAGCAACTACACAATCAGAGTAACAGGTGAGAGACGGACCTCCCTCTCTCTCTCTCTCTCTCTCTCTCTCTCTCTCTCTCTCTCTCTCTCTCTCTCTGTCTGTCTGTCTCTCTGTCTCTCTCTCTCTCTCTCTCTCTCTCTCTCTCTCTCTCTCTCTCTCTCTCTGTCTCTCTCTCTCTCTCTCTCTCTCTCTCTCTCTCTCTCTCTCTCTCTCTCTCTCTCTCTCTCTCTCTCCATCTCTCTCTCTCTCCATCTCCTCTCTCTCTCTCTCTCTCCATCTCCTCTCTCTCGCTCTCTCTCTCCATCTCCCCTCTCTCTCTTTCTCTCTCTCTCTCTCTCTCTATCTCCCCTCTCTCTCTCTCTAGCTCTCTCTCTCCCTCTCTCTCTCAATTCAATTCAAAGGGCTTTATTGGCATGGGAAACATATGTTAACATTGCCAAAGCAAGTGAAATCAATAAAAAACAAAAGTGAAATAAACAATAAATATTAACAGTAAACATTACACTCACAAAAGTTCCAAAAGAATACAGACATTTCAAATGTCATATGTCTATACAGTTGAAGTCGGAAGTTTACACTTAGGTTGGAGTCATTAAAACTTGTTTTTCAACCACTCCACAAATTTCTTGTTAACAAACTATAGTTTTGGCAAGTCGGTTAGGACATCTACTTTGTGCATGACACAAGTCATTTTTCCAACAATTGTTTACAGACAGATTATTTCACTTATAATTCACTGTATCACAATTCCAGCGGGTCAGAAGTTTACATACACTAAGTTGACTGTGCCTTTAAACAGCTTGGAAAATTCAAGAAAATGATGTCATGGCTTTAGAAGCTTCTGATATGCTAATTTACATCATTTGAGTCAATTGGAAGTGTACCTGTGGATGTATTTCAAGGCCTACCTTCAAACTCAGTGCCTCTTTGCTTGACATCATGGGAAAATCAAAAGAAATCAGCCAAGACCTCAAAAAATTTTTTGGGGACCTCCACAACTCTGGTTCATCCTTGAGAGCAATTTCCAAACGCCTGAAGGTACCACGTTCATCTGTACAAACAATAGTACGCAAGTATAAACACCATGGGACCACGCAGCCGTAATACCGCTCAGGAAGGAGATGCAGTGAGGGAAAAAAGTATTTGATCCCCTGATGATTTTGTACATTTTCCCACTGACAAAGAAAATATCAGTCTATAATTTTAATGGTAGGTTGATTTGAACAGTGAGAGACAGAATAACAACAAAACAATCCATAAAAACGCATGTCAAAATTTTTATAAATTGATTTGCATTTTAATGAGGGAAATAAGTATTTGACCCCATCTCAATCTGAAAGATTTCTGGCTCCCAGGTGTCTTTTATACAGCTTGTTACCTGTATAAAAGACACCTGTCCACAGAAGCAATCAATCAATCAGATTCCTAACTCTCCACCATGGCCAAGACCAAAGAGCTCTCCAAGGATGTCAGGGACAAGATTGTAGACCTACACAAGGCTGGAATGGGCTAGCCAGTCTCCAGACCTTAATCCCATAGAAAATCTGTGGAGGGAGCTGAAGGTTCGAGTTGCAAACGTCAGCCTCGAAACTTTAATGACTTGAGAAGATAAGCAAAGAGGAGTGAAAGAAAATCCCTCCTGAGATGTGTGCAAACCTGGTGGCCAACTACAAGAAACGTCTGACCTCTGTGATTGCCAACAAGGGTTTTGCCACCAAGTTCTAAGTCATGTTTTGCAGAGGGGTCAAATACTTATTTCCCTCATTAAAATGCAAATCAATTTATAACATTTTTGACATGCGTTTTTCTGGATTTTGTTGTTGTTATTCTGTCTCTCACTGTTCAAATAAACCTACCATTAAAATTATAGACTGATCATGTCTTTGTCAGTGGGCAAACGTACAAAATCAGCAGGGGATCAAATACTTTTTTCCCTCACTGTATGGGAGTTTATCAAAATTGGATTTGTTTTCGAATTCTTTGTGGATCTGTGTAATCTGAGGGAAATATGTGTCTCTAATATGGTCATACATTTGGCAGGAGATTAGGAAGTGCAGCTCAGTTTCCACCTCATTTTGTGGGCAGTGTGCACATAGCCTGTCTTCTCTTGAGAGCCAGGTCTGCCTTCAGCTACCTTTCTCTATAGCAAGGCAATGCTCACTGAGTCTGTACATAGTCAAAGCTGTCCTTCATTTTGGGTCAGTCACAGTGGTCAGGTATTCTGCCACTGTGTACTCTCTGTTTAGAGCCAAATAGCATTCTAGTTTGCTCAGTTTTTTTGTACATTCTTTCAATGTGTCAAGTAATTATCTTTTTGTTTTGTCATGATTTGGTTGGGTCTAATTATGTTAATGTCCTGGAGTTCTGTGGGGTCTGTTTTATGTTTGTGAACTGAGCCCCAGGACCAGCTTGCTTATGGGACTCTTCTCCAGGTTAATCTCTCTGTAGGTGATGGCTTTGTTATGGAAGGTTTGGCAATCACTTCCTTTTAGGTGGTTGTAGACTTTAACGTCTCTTTTCTGGATTTTGATCATTAGCGGGTATCGGCCTAATTCTGCTCTGCATGCATTATTTTGTGTTTTTTCGTTGGACACTGAGGATATTTGTTGCAGAATTCTGCATGCAGAGTCTCAATTTGGTGTTTGTCCCATTTTGTGAATTCTTGGTTGGTGAGCGGACCCCAGACCTCACAACCATAAAGGGCAATGGGTTCTATAACTAATTCAAGTATTCTATAACTGATTCAAGCCTGATCCTACTTGGTATGTCGAATTTTATGTTCCTTTTGATGGCATAGAAGGCCCTTGCCTTGTCTCTCAGATCATTCACAGCTTTGTGGAAGTTACCTGTAGCGCTGATGTTTAGGCCGAGGTATGTATAGTTTTTTGTGTGCTCTAGGGCAACAGTGTCTAGATGGAATTTGTATTTGTGGTCCTGTCAACTGGACCTTTTTTGGAACACCATTATTTTTGTCTTACTGAGATTTACTGTCAGGGCCCAGGTCTGACAGAATCTGTGCAGAAGATCTAGGTGCTGCTGTAGGCCCTCCTTGGTTGGTGACAGAAGCACCAGATCATCAGCAAACAGTAGACATTTGACTTCAGATTCTAGTAGTGTGAGGCCGGGTGCTGCAGACTGTTCTAGTGCACTGTATTCGTTGATATACAGCTGCGGAAAAAATTAAGAGACCACTGCAAAATGATCAGTTTCTCTGGTTTTACTATTTATAGGTATGTGTTTGGGTAAAAACAACATTTTTGTTATTGTACTGACAACATTTCTCCCAAATTCCAAATAATAATATTGTCATTTAGAGCATTTATTTGCAGAAAATGACAACTGGTCAAAATAACAAAAAAAGATGCAGTGTTGTCAGACCTCGAATAATGCAAAGAAAATAAGTTCATGTTCATTTTTAAACACAATACTAATGTTTTAACTTAGGAAGAGTTCAGAAATCAATATTTGGTGGAATAACCCTGATTTTCAATCACAGCTTTCACGAGTCTTGGCATGCTCTCCACCAGTCTCTCACATTGATGTTGGGTGACTTTATGCCACTCCTGGCGCAAAAATTAAAGCAGCTCGGCTTTGTTTGATGGCTTGTGACCATCCATCTTCCTCTTGATCACATTCCAGAAGTTTTCAATGGGGTTCAGGTCTGGAGATTGGGCTGGCCATGACAGGGTCTTGATCTGGTGGTCCTCCATCCACACCTTGATTGACCTGGCTGTGTGGCATGGCGCATTGTCCTGCTGGAAAAACCAATCCTCAGAGTTGGGGAACAATGTCCGAGCAAAAGGAAGCAAGTTTTCTTCCAGGACAACCTTTTACGTGGCTTGATTCATGCGTCCTTCACAAAGACAAATCTGCCCGATTCCAGCCTTGCTGAAGCACCCCCAGATCATCACTGATCCTCCACCAAATTTCACAGTGGGTGCGAAACACTGTGGCTTTTAGGCCTCTCCAGGTCTCTGACTAACCATTAGATGACCAGGTGTTGGGCAAAGCTGAAAATTGGACTCATCAGAGAAGATGACCTTACTCCAGTCCTCTACGGTCCAATCCTTATGGTCTTTTGCAAACCTCAGCCTGGCTCTTCTTTGCTTCTCATTGATGAAGGGCTTTTTTCTAGCTTTCCACGAGTTCAGCCCTGCCCCTAGGAGCCTGTTTCGAACCGTCCTCGCCGTGCACTTCACCCCAGCTGCCATTCTTTTTGTAGATCACTTGATGTCATCCTACGGTTGTTGAGTGACATTCGAATGAGTTGGCGGTCATCCCGGTCAGTAGAGAGTCGTTTTCGCCCTCTGCCGGTCTGTAGCTTTGTTGTCCCCAATGTCTGCTGCTTGACCTTGTTCTTATGAACCGCCGTCTTTGAAAATTTAAAGATGGAAGCAACCTGATGCTCACTGTATCCCTCTGCCAGTAAAGCCAGAATTGAACCCTTCTTTTCCTCACTCAAAATGTTCTCATGGTCAATAGTTATTTTTGGATTAATATTACTTTTGAGGTACTATTAGCACTGTTTTTGCCATCCAGCTGGTCCTATTGCAAGAGGATAGTGATGACCACAGCAGTGGTTTTTATACTTTTCCTCGTTAAATAAGATTTGGTTCAGGTGATCACCTAATCAGTACCTAATTCAGTAGAATGAGGTGTGCCTGTGTTGGAATTCAATTGGATTTAAGATAAATGTGCAGTGGTCTCTTAATTTTTTTCACAGCTGTATATGTTGAAGAGGGTGGGGCTTAAGCTGCATCCCTGTCTCACCCCACGATCTCTCAGATCGTTCACAGCTTTGTGGAAGTTACCTGTGGCGCTGATCTTTAGGCCGAGGTATGTAGCGTATTTTGTGTTCTCTAGGGCAACGGTGTCTAGATGGAATTTGTATTTGTGGTCCTGGAAACTGGACCTTTTTTGGAACACCATTATTTTTGTCTTACTGAGATTTACTGTCAGGGCCCAGGTCTGACAGAATCTGTGCAGAAGATCTAGGTGCTGCTGTAGGCCCTCCTTGGTTGGGGACAGAAGCACCAGATCATCAGAAAACAGTAGACATATGACTTCAGATTCTAGTAGGGTGAGGCCGGGTGCTGCAGACTGTTCTATATCCTGTGATATATATGCTGAAGAGGGTGGGGCTTAAACTGCATCCCTGTCTCACCCCACGGCCCTGTGGAAAGAAATGTGTGTTTTTTTTCCGATTTTAACTGCACACGTTGTTTGTGTACATGGATTTCATAATGTTGTATGTTTTCCCCCCAACACCACTTTCCATCAATTTGTATAGCAGACCCTCATGCCAAATTGAGTCAAAAGCTTTTTTGAAATCAACAAAGCATGAGAAGACTTTGCATTTGTTTTGGTTTGTTTGTTTGTCAATTAGGGTGTGCAGGGTGAATACGTGGTCTGTCGTACGGTAATTTGGTAAAAAGCCAATTTGACATTTGCTCAGTACATTCTTTTCACTGAGGAAATGAACTAGTCTGCTGTTAATGATAATGGAGAGGATTTTCCCAAGGTTGATGTTGACGCATATCCCACGGTAGTTATTGGGGTCAAATTTGTCTCCACTTTTGTGGATTGGGGTGATCAGTCCTTGGTTCCAAATATTAGGGAAGATGCCAGAGCTAAGGATGATGTTAAAGAGTTTAACTATAGCCAATTGGAATTTGTGGTCTGTATATTTTATCATTTCATTGAGGATATCATCAACACCACAGGCCTTTTTGGGTTGGAGGGTTTGTATTTTGTCCTGTAGTTCATTCAATGTAATTGGAGAATCCAGTGGGTTCTGGTAGTCTTTAATAGTTGATTCTATGATTTGTATTTGATGCTGTTTGTTCTTTGTTATACGGCCAAAAAGATTGGAGAAGTGGTTTATCCATACATCTCTCTTTTGGATAGATAGCGCTAGCTTTTGTTGTTTGTTTAGTGTTTTCCAATTTTCCCAGAAGTGTTTAGTCTGTGTATTCTTCAATTACATTGAGCTGATTTCTGACGTGCTGTTCCTTCTTTTTCAATAGTCTATTTCTGTGTTGTTTTAGTGATTCACCATAGTGAAGGTGTAGGCTCAGGGTTTCTGGGTCTCAATTTTTTTGGTTGGATAAGTTTCTCAATTTCTTTCTTAGGTTTTTGCATTCTTCATCAAACCATTTGTCACTGTTGTTACTTTTCTTTGGTTTTCTGTTAGAGATTTTTAGATTTGATAGGGAAGCTGAGAGGTCAAATATACTGTTTAGGTTTTCTTCTGCCAAGTTTACACCTTCACTATTACAGTGGAATGTTTTGTCCAGGAAGTTGTCTAAAAGGGATTGCATTTGTTGTTGCCTAATAGTTTTTTGGTAGGTTTCGACACTACTTTCCTTCCATCTATAGCATTTCTTAATATTATTCAGTTCCTTTGGCTTTGATGCCTCATGCTTGAGTATTGCTCTGTTCAAGTAGACTGTATTTTTGCTTTTGTCAGATAGGGGTGTCAGTGGGCTGACTGTGAACGATCTGAGAGACTCTGGGTTGAGGTCAGTGATAAAGTAATGTACAGTACTACTGCCAAGAGATGAGCTATAGGTGTACCTACCATAGGAGTCCCCTCGAAGTCTACCATTGACTATGTACATACCCAGCGTGCGACAGAGCTGCAGGAGTTGTGACCCATTTTTATTGGTTATTTTGTCGTAGTTGTGCCTAGGGGGGCATATGGGGGCGGGAATGCTGTCACCTCCAGGTAGGTGTTTGTCCCCCTGTGTGCTGAGGGTGTCAGGTTCTTGTCCAGTTCTGGCATTTAGGTCGCCACAGACTAGTACATGTCTCTGGGCCTGGAAATTATTGATTTCCCCCTCCAGGATGGAGAAGCTGTCTTCATTAAAGTATGGGGATTCTAGTGGGGGGATATAGGTAGCACACAGGAGGACATTTTTCTCTGTTGAGATCATTTCCTTTTGAATTTCTAGCCAAATGTAAAATGTTCCTGTTTTGATTAATTTAATAGAGTGAGTTAGGTCTGCTCTATACCAAATTAGCATACCCCCAGAGTCCCTTCCCTGTTTCACACCTGGTAGTTTGGTGGATGGGACTACCAGCTCTCTGTAACCTAGAGGGCAACCAGTGGGTCCATCTCCTCTATACCATGTTTCTTGTAGGATGACAATGTCTGTATTTCTGATTTATTTGGTGAAGTCCAGGTTCCTGCTCTTTAGGCCAAAGGCAGATGACCTCAGGCCTTGGATATTCCAGGATGAGATAGTGAAGGCTTTGTGTTCCATAAAGTGTCTAATGTTGTTGGTCGTGTGGTTTGGCCTCAGACCAGTAATTGTGAGCAGAGCCTGCTGAGCATCTGGTACATGTATTGGCTTGGTCTAGTGTAAGATTGGGGGTTGGGCCTGTTTGCCTGCTCACGGCCTGGGCGTATGTGTGACTTTCATGTTGAGGCCCTCTTTGTGGGAGTGGGGGGCATGGGGTGGGTAGGAGGGGCATAGGTCTGATCTGAGGGGGCCTAAATGGGATATGGGCATGGTCATCTCGGTGGGGGTCCTCTATGTGGGGGGGGGGGGGGGGGGGTTCCCGCAGGTCTGGGAGAGTGTCTCGCTGGTCTGGCCGGGGTGTCTGTTGATCTGTTGCGCCTGTGTGAAGTGTTGGGTCTGCGGTTGAGGGCGATATCCTTTAGGGTCCGGGCGAAGGTGGGCACTGCTACCCTGTATAAGTCGACCTGGTCGTAAAGGCTGTTCAAGTACAGGGTGGAGTGGTGGGCCAGGTAGTCCGCGACCAGGAGACCCATGGGGCGGCGCACAATTGTCCCAGCGTCGTCCAGGGTAGGGGAGGGAATGGCCGGAAGGGATGTAGCTCAGTTGGTAGAGCATGGTGTTTGCAACGCCAGGGTTGTGGGTTCGATTCCCACGGGGGGGCCAGTATGAAAAAAATAATGTATCCACTCACTAACTGTAAGTCGCTCTGGATAAGAGCGTCTGTTAAATGACTAAAATGTAAATGTAAATGTAGACATTTGGTCTCTCTCTCTCTCTCTCTCTCTCTCTGTCTCTCTCTCTCTCTCTCTCTCTCTCTCTCTCTCTCTCTCTCTCTCTCCATCCCTCTCTGTCTCTCTCTGTCTCTCTCTCCATCTCTCTCTGTCTCTCTCTCTCTCTCTGTCTCTCTCTCTCTCTCTCTGTCTCTCTCTCTCCATCTCTCTCTCTCTCTCTCTCTCTCTCTCTCTCTCTGTCTCTCTCTCTCTCTGTCTCTCTGTTTATTTCTGAATGTCTCCATGCGACTAGGGTAATGTTTTAATCAGCCAGTTATGTTTAATGACCACCCAGACAGTAAGCTATGTGACTCACTGTCTGGCGCAGCAAGCAGCAAGCAGCAAGCAGTACGGTATCTCAGTCAGCCTGATGTTCTCAACAAATAACAGAGAGCTATTAATAGGTGTTATAACCAGTCAGTGCCAGGGTTGTTAGTCCAGAAACACCTCGAGAGTTGAAACATTAAAACAAGGTCACTGTGAAGAAGGTCTGTTATTGTTGCTGCTGGTCTGTTTCTAGTTTAACCGTCAGACACACAAACTCACACACACTCACACACACTCACTCACTCACACACACTCACACACACACACCTAGTAGCACATGCTCACCAAGGCAGTGACACTTCCAGCTCCAACTGTCACAGCCAAGTTCCACTCTGATAAATGAGAGAGAGAGAGAGAGAGAGAGAGAGAGAGAGAGAGAGAGAGAGAGAGAGAGACAGAGAGAGAGAGAGAGAGAGAGAGAGAGAGAGAGAGAGAGAGAGAGAGAGAGGTCACAAGCCACAGATTGTACTCCTTATGGACTCAAACGGGAAATACATACAAGAAAATAAATGTTTTCCCAAACACACAGTGTCTAAACTCTGGTGTCCAAACACCCAGCGCGTCCTAGACCTTCTGTCTGAGGACCAACTAGGATCACCCAGCCACATAATTATACACACAGGCACAAACGACCTGAGAACACAGCAGGAAAGTGTGGCCACAGCACTCAAGGGATTGATAGAAAAATATGATTCTACTTTCCCAACTCACAAGTGGTTATCTCAACCCTGCTACCCACAAAAATACTTCCACCCTGCTACCATACAGCAGGTAAACGCAAGTATTTCCTATAACTGTGCCTCAAATCCAAATGTCTACCTGGCCCAGCACTCCACCCTGGACGTGAACAGCCTTTACGACCAGGTCCACCTATCCAAGGCAGCAGTGCCCACCTTCGCCCGGACCCTAAAGGATATTGCCCTCAACCGCAGACCCAACACCTCACACAGGAGCAACAGATCAACAGACACCCCGCCCAGACCAGCGAGACACTCTCCCAGACCAGCGAGACACTCTCCCAGACCTGTGGGACCCCCCCCCCCCCCAGACCTACACATAGTGGACCCCCACCGAGATGACCATGCCCACACCCCATTTAGGCCCCCTCAGATCAGACGTATGCCCCTCCTACCCACCCCATGCCCCCCACTCCCGCAAAGAGGGCCTCAACATGAAAGTCACACATACGCCCAGGCCGTGAGCAGGCAAAGAGGCCCAACCCCCACTCTTACACTAGCCTAAGCCAATGGCATGTACCAGATGCTCAGCAGGCTCTGCTCACAATTACTGGTCTGAGGCCAAACCACACGACCAACAACATTAGACACTTTATTGAACACAAAGCCTTCACTATTTCATCCTGGAATATCCAAGGCCTGAGGTCATCTGCCTTTGGCCTAAAGAGCAGGAACCTGGACTTCACCATAGAAATTCGAAATACAGACATTGTCATCCTACAAGAAACATGGTTTAGAGGAGATGGACCCACTGGTTGCCCTCTAGGTTACAGAGAGCTGGTAGTCCCATCCACCAAACTACCAGGTGTGAAACAGGGAAGAGACTCAGGGGTAGGCTAATTTGGTATAGAGCAGACCTAACTCACTCTATTAAATTAGTCAAAACAGGAACATTTTACATTTGGCTAGAAATTCAAAAGGAAATGATCTCAACATAGAACAATGTCCTCCTGTGTGCTACCTATGTCCCCCCACTAGAATCCCCATACTTTAATGAAGACAGCTTCTCCATCCTGGAGGGGGAAATCAATCATTTCCAGGTCCAGACCCTCAGCACACAGGGGGACAAACACCTACCTGGAGGTGACAGCATTCCCTCCCCCATATGCCCCCCTAGGCACAACTACGACAAAATAACCAACAAAAACGGGTCACAACTCCTGCAGCTCTGTCGCACGCTGGGTATGTACATAGTCAATGGTAGGCTTCGAGGGGACTCCTATGGTAGGTACACCTATAGCTCATCTCTTGGCAGTAGTACTGTAGACTACTTTATCTCTGACCTCAACCCAGAGTCTCTCAGAGCATTCACTGTCAGCCACAGTGTACTTGAACAGAGTAATACTCAATCATGAGGCATCAAAGCCAAAGTAACTGAATAATGTTAAGAAATGCTATAGATGGAAGGAAAGTAGTGTCGAAACATGCCAAAAAACAATTAGGCAATTTAGACAACTTCCTGGACAAAACGTTCCACTGTAATAGTGAAGGTGTAAACTTGGCAGTAGAAAACCTAAACAGTATATTTGACCTCTCAGCTTCCCTATCAAATCAAAAAATCTCTAACAGAAAACCGAAGAAAAGTAACAACAGTGACAAATGGTTTGATGAATAATGCAAAAACCTATGAAAGAAATTGAGAAACCTATCCAACCAAAAACATAGAGACCCAGAAAACCTGAGCCTTCACTATGGTGAATCACTAAAACAATACAGAAATATACTACGGAAAAAGAAGGAACAGCACGTCAGAAGTCAGCTCAATGTAATTGAATAATCCACAGACTCTAAACACTTCTGTGAAAATTGGAAAACACTAAACAAACAACAACACAAAGAGCTATCTATCCAAAACGGAGATGTATTGGTAAACCACTTCTCCAATCTTTTTGGCTCCATAACAAAGAACAAACATAAAAAAATATACATGATCAAATGCAAATCTTAGAATCAACTATTAAAGACTACAAGAACCCACTGGATTCTCCAATTACATTGAATGAACTACAGGACAAAATACAAACCCTCCAACCCAAAAAGGCCTGTGGTGTTGATGATATCCTCAATGAAATGATAAAATATACAGACCACAAATTCCAATTGGCTATACTTAAACTCTTTAACATCATCCTTAGCTCTGGCATCTTCCCTAATATTTGGATCCAAGGACTGATCACCCCAATCCACAAATGTGGAGACAAATTTCACCCCAATAACTACCGTGGGATATGCGTCAACAGCAACCGTGGGAAAATCCTTTGCATTATCATTGACAGCAGACTAGTTCATTTCCTCAGTGAAAACGATGTACTGAGCAAATGTCAAATTGGCTTTTTACCAAATTACCGTACGACAGACCACGTATTCACCCTGCACACCCTAATTGACAAACTAACAAACCAAAACAAAGGTGAAATCTTCTCATGCTTTGTTGATTTCAAAAAAGCTTTTGACTCAATTTGGCATGAGGGTCTGCTATACAAATTGATGGAAAGTGGGGTTGGGGGAAAAACATACAACATTATAAAATCCATGTACACAAACAACAAGTGTGCTGTTAAAATTGGCAAAAAATACACACATTTCTTTCCACAGGGCCGTGGGGTGAGACAGGGATGCAGTTTAAGCCCCACCCTCTTCAGCATATATATCACAGGATATAGAACAGTCTGCAGCACCCGGCCTCACCCTACTAGAATCTGAAGTCATATGTCTACTGTTTTCTGATGATCTGGTGCTTCTGTCCCCAACCAAGGAGGGCCTACAGCAGCACCTAGATCTTCTGCACAGATTCTGTCAGACCTGGGCCCTGACAGTAAATCTCAGTAAGACAAAAATAATGGTGTTCCAAAAAAGGTCCAGTTTCCAGGACCACAAATACAAATTCCATCTAGACACCGTTGCCCTAGAGAACACAAAATACGCTACATACCTCGGCCTAAAGATCAGCGCCACAGGTAACTTCCACAAAGCTGTGAACGATCTGAGAGACAAGGCAAGGGCCTTCTATGCCATCAAAAGGAAAATAAAATTTGACATACCAATTAGGATCTGGCAAAAAATACTTGAATCAGTTATAGAACCCATTGCCCTTTATGGTTGTGAGGTCTGGGGTCCGCTCACCAACCAAGAATTCACAAAATGGGACAAACACCAAATTGAGACTCTGCATGCAGAATTCTGCAAAAATATCCTCTCTGTACAACGAAAAACACCAAATAATGCATGCAGAGCAGAATTAGGCCGATACCCGCTAATTATCAAAATCCAGAAAAGAGCCGTTAAATTCTATAACCACTTAAAAGGAAGCGATTCCCAAACCTTCCATAACAAAGCCATCACCTACAGAGAGATTAACTTGGAGAAGAGTCCCCTAAGCAAGCTGGTCCGGGGGCTCTGTTCACAAATACAAACAGACCCCACAGAGCCCCAGGACAACAACAACAACACAATTAGACCCAACCAAATCATGAGAAAATAAAAAGAGAATGACTTGACACATTGGAAAGAATTAACAAAAAACACAGCAAACTAGAATGCTATTTGGCCCTAAACAGAGAGTACACAGTGGCAGAATACCTGACCACTGTGACTGACCCAAACTTAAGGAAAGCTTTGACTATGTACAGACTCAGTGAGCACAGCCTTGCTATTGAGAAAGGCCGCCGTAGGCAGACCTGGCTCTCAAGAGAAGACAGGCTATGTGCACACTGCCCACAAAATGAGGTGGAAACTGAGCTGCACTTCCTAACCTCCTGCCAAATGTATGACCATATTAGAGACATATTTCCCTCATATTACAGTGATCCAAAAATAATTCGAAAACTTTTTCATAAACTCCCTTATCTACTTGGTGAAATACCACGGTGTGCCATCACAGCAGCAAGATTTGTGACCTGTTGCCACAAGAAAAGGGCAACCAGTGAAGAACAAACACCAGTGAAGAACAAACACCACTGTAAATACAATTTATGTTTATTTATTTTCCCATTTGTACTTTAACTATTTGCATATCATTACAACACTGTATATATACATAATATGACATTTGAAATGTCTTTATTCTTTTGGAACTTCTGAGTGTAATGTTTACTGTTAATATTTATTGTTTATTTCACTTTTGTTTACTATTTAATTTGCTTTGGCAATGTTAACACACGTTTCCCATGCCAATAAAGCCCTTAAATTGAAATTGAAATTGAATTGAGAGGGAGGAGAGGTAGAGAGAGAGAGAGAGGGAGGAGAGTGAGGGCTGGGGTGAGGAGGGGGTTGATACATTATCCTCCATACCCCTCATATCCTTCATACCCCTCTGGAAATACATGATCCTCAATACCCCACACTCCCCCATGGAAATACATTATCCTCCACACCCATCATACCCCCTGGAAATACATGATCCTCAATACCCCACACTCCCCCATGGAAATACATTATCTTCTTTACCCCTCATACCCCCATGGAAATACATTATCCTCCACACCCATCATACCCCCATGGAAATACATTATCCTCCATAGCCCTCATACCCCCATGGAAATACATTATCCTCCATACCCATCATACCCCCATGGAAATACATTATCCTCCACACCCATCATACCCCCTGAAAATACATTATCCTCCATACCCATCATACCCCCATGGAAATACATTATCCTCCATACCCATCATACCCCCATGGAAATACATTATCCTCCATACCCATCATACCCCCATGGAAATACATTATCCTCCATACCCATCATACCCCCTGGAAATACATTATCCTCCATATTGTCCATACCTCCCTCTAGAAATAGTTTATACTGCTTCAGTAGCATCTAAATAACCATATGGCTTATCCCCGTCAGACTGCAGTATTTGTGTGTGTGTGTTTTTGCCTGCCTGCCTGTGTCTGTGTGTGTGTGTGTTTGCCTACCTTTGAGTGTGTGTGTGTGTTTGTGTGTGTGTGTGTGTGTGTTTGCCTGCATGTGAATGTGAGTGTGTGTGTCTGTGTGTGTGTGTGTGTGTGTGTCTGCGTGTCTGCTTGCCGCGTGCATGCTCCTCTCTCACCGACCCCAGTAATGAGGCGCTGGTCTGTAATGTCTGTCTGTGGAAATGTTTGTGTAAAAACCTAAGACCAATCTCTTGAGGTGCATTCATGAACTCTCAATGTTACAGTCAATATAAACGGACTGTGTGTGGTTATTTGTGTGTGTGCATGGTTATGTGTGGGTGTTTGTGTGTGGGTGTGTGTGTGGTTATGTGTGCACACTCCATTGAATCCCTCTCAATTTCCATCTACTGAATTCCTGCTGGTGTTCTGTTTGACAGCTTTTTCACTCTACTGAATTCCTGCTGGTGTTTTGTATGACAGCTGTTTCACTCTACTGAATTCCTGCTGGTGTTTTGTATGACAGCTGTTTCACTCTACTGAATTCCTGCTGGTGTTTTGTATGACAGCTGTTTCACTCTACTGAATTCCTGCTGGTGTTTTGTATGACAGCTGTTTCACTCTACTGAATTCCTGCTGGTGTTTTGTTTGACAGCTGTTTCACTCTACTGAATTCCTGCTTGTGTTTTGTATGACAGCTGTTTCACTCTACTGAATTCCTGCTGGTGTTTTGTATGACAGCTGTTTCACTCTACTGAATTCCTGCTGGTGTTTTGTATGACAGCTGTTTCACTCTACTGAATTCCTGCTGGTGTTTTGTATGACAGCTGTTTCACTCTACTGAATTCCTGCTTGTGTTTTGTATGACAGCTGTTTCACTCTACTGAATTCCTGCTGGTGTTTTGTATGACAGCTGTTTCACTCTACTGAATTCCTGCTGGTGTTTTGTATGACAGCTGTTTCACTCTACTGAATTCCTGCTGGTGTTTTGTTTGACAGCTGTTTCACTCTACTGAATTCCTGCTTGTGTTTTGTATGACAGCTGTTTCACTCTACTGAATTCCTGCTGGTGTTTTGTATGACAGCTGTTTCACTCTACTGAATTCCTGCTGGTGTTTTGTATGACAGCTGTTTCACTCTACTGAATTCCTGCTGGTGTTTTGTATGACAGCTGTTTCACTCTACTGAATTCCTGCTGGTGTTCTGTATGACAGCTGTTTCACTCTACTGAATTCCTGCTTGTGTTTTGTATGACAGCTGTTTCACTCTACTGAATTCCTGCTGGTGTTTTGTATGACAGCTGTTTCACTCTACTGAATTCCTGCTTGTGTTTTGTATGACAGCTGTTTCACTCTACTGAATTCGTGCTGGTGTTTTGTATGACAGCTGTTTCACTCTACTGAATTCCTGCTTGTGTTTTGTATGACAGCTGTTTCACTCTACTGAATTCCTGCTTGTGTTTTGTATGACAGCTGGTTCACTCTACTGAATTCCTGCTGGTGTTCTGTATGACAGCTTTTTCCCTCTACTGAATTCCTGCTGGTGTTTTGTATGACAGCTGTTTCACTCTACTGAATTCCTGCTTGTGTTTTGTATGACAGCTGTTTCACTCTCCTGAATTCCTGCTGGTGTTTTGTATGACAGCTGTTTCACTCTACTGAATTCCTGCTTGTGTTTTGTATGACAGCTGTTTCACTCTACTGAATTCCTGCTAGTGTTTTGTATGACAGCTGGTTCACTCTACTGAATTCCTGCTGGTGTTCTGTATGACAGCTGTTTCACTCTACTGAATTCCTGCTTGTGTTTTGTATGACAGCTGTTTCACTCTACTGATTTCCTGCTTGTGTTTTGTATGACAGCTGTTTCACTCTACTGAATTTCTGCTGGTGTTTTGTATGACAGCTGTTTCACTCTACTGAATTCCTGCTGGTGTTCTGTATGACAGCTGTTTCCCTCTACTGAATTCCTGCTGGTGTTTTGTATGACAGCTGTTTCACTCTACTGAATTCCTGCTTGTGTTTTGTATGACAGCTGTTTCACTCTACTGAATTCCTGCTGGTGTTTTGTATGACAGCTGTTTCACTCTACTGAATTCCTGCTGGTGTTTTGTATGACAGCTGTTTCACTCTTCAGATTGACTTGATAAAGTAACACATTGACTTATGATTCATGTTGAGATGTTATCCGATCCTGAGCCTGTATCCCACATGGCATCTATTTCTCTATGGGCTCTAGTAGTGCACTCTGTAGCGTATAGGATGCCATTTGGGACAGCCTTGTAATGTCATGTCATGTAATGTGTTGTAATTGTAATTTATTTGTGTGTTTCCGTGCCAACAGATTCCCTGTCTTCTGGAGATGATGAAGACTATGATGAAGACTTGGACGATACAGGTAATCGAAATTATGTGTTCCATCTCTTCATTCATTCATTCAATCCTTCATTACTCTGATGTCATTACATGTGGAACTGAAAACATGGTAACAGCTTCAGGAACCTGGTGAAAGGTTTAGGCAGAGTACAACACAACTAATGTTCTGAGCTATTGTGGCATTGAAGTCTATCAGTTAGATCCACCTAGCCAACTCTCCTCCTCCCCCTCTCCACCGTTCCACCGTTTACACACTCTTTACTGTCAGGCAGCTCACAGAGGCTGTTCAGAGCCCCACAGAGCAGGGGAGAGAGAGTTCAGCTACCCCGCTACGGAGCTAAGACACTCTACGCTACCTTTGTAGAGAGAGAGAAAGAGAGAGAGAAAGAGAGAGAGAGAGAGAGAGAGAGAGAGAGAGAGAGAGAGAGAGAGAGAGCAGAGAGAGAGAGAGAGCAGAGAGAGAGAGAGAGAGAGAGCAGAGAGAGAGCAGAGAGAGAGAGAGAAAGAGAGAGAGAGAGAGAGAGAGAGAGAGAGAGAGAGAGAGAGAGAGAGAGAGAGAGAGAGAGAGAGAGAGAGAGAGAGAGAGAGAGAGAGAGAGAGAGAGAGAGAGAAAGAAGAGAGAGAGAGAGAGAGAGAGAGAGAGAGAGAGAGAGAGAGAGAGAGAGAGAGAGAGACTAACCTGTATATCTGTCTGTTGTTGGGGAGACGAGAGGGGTGTTGGATTGTCTGTGGGGATTGAGGGGACTGTGGGGGACAGTGGTGACTGCTTTAGTTTGGTTATTTATTGTATTTGTTACATATTTAAGTGTATTTGTTTTTGGGGAGAGGTGTTGTACTGAGATCTAATCCATGGTAAATACCTATCGGTATTAATAGATAGAGTTCATCTGTTGTGAGTCTACCTCATGACAACATGACTCAGATTATCTGGGATTAGAGGAGGAACGTTAAACCCTTTCTCCTCTTAATGTCCCATAAGCCTCTCCTTCATAAGGCTGATACAGGATAAGACACACCACATGACCTCACAGTTTAACGGGAGAGAGGAAGAGAGGGAGGGAGGGAGAGAGATTTTTAATTGAAAGACGAAGAGTATCACAGACTAAGAGAAAGAGGGTTAGTCAAAGACTAATTGCTGGATGAGAAAAGAGAGTGATAGATCAGAAAAGAGGAGAGTGAGGGATCAGAAAAGAGAGATTGAGGGATCAGAAAAGATAGAGTGATGGATCAGAATAGAGAGAGTGAGGGATCAGAAAAGATAGAGTGATGGATCAGAAAAGAGGAGAGTGAGGGATCAGAAAAGAGAGAGTGAGGGATCAGAAAAGATAGAGTGATGGATCAGAAAAGAGAGAGTGATGGATCAGAAAAGAGAGAGTGATGGATTCGAAAAGAGAGAGTGAGGGATAAGAAAATATAGAGTGATGGATCAGAAAAGAGAGAGTGATGGATCCGAAAAGAGAGAGTGAGGGATCAGAAAAGATAGAGTGATAGTTCAGAAAAGATAGAGTGATAGTTCAGAAAAGATAGAGTGATAGTTCAGAAAAGATAGAGTGATGGATCAGAAAAGAGAGAGTGGTGGATCCGAAAAGAGAGAGTGATAGTTCAGAAAAGAGGAGAGTGAGGGATCCGAAAAGAGAGAGTGATGGAGTCAGCAGTTTTGGTTTAGATGTCCCCAGTCCTCAGTCAGCTCACAGGTCACACCAGAGGTACATGTTCTTTGTGCTGTGCTCCTCACCATGTTCTTTGTGCTGTGCTCCTCACCATGTGCTTTGTGCTGTGCTCCTCACCATGTGCTTTGTGCTGTGCTCCTCACCATGTGCTTTGTGCTGTGCTCCTCACCATGTTCTTTGTGCTGTGCTCCTCACCATGTGCTTTGTGCTGTGCTCCTCACCATGTGCTTTGTGCTGTGCTCCTCACCATGTGCTTTGTGCTGTGCTCCTCACCATGTGCTTTGTGCTGTGCTCCTCACCATGTGCTTTGTGCTGTGCTCCTCACCATGTGCTTTGTGCTGTGCTCCTCACCATGTGCTTTGTGCTGTGCTCCTCACCATGTTCTTTGTGCTGTGCTCCTCACCATGTGCTTTGTGCTGTGCTCCTCACCATGTGCTTTGTGCTGTGCTCCTCACCATGTGCTTGTGCTGTGCTCCTCACCATGTGTTTTGTGCTGTGCTCCTCACCATGTGCTTTGTGCTGTGCTCCTCACCATGTGCTTTGTGCTGTGCTCCTCACCATGTGCTTTGTGCTGTGCTCCTCACCATGTGCTTTGTGCTGTGCTCCTCACCATGTGCTTTGTGCTGTGCTCCTCACCATGTGCTTTGTGCTGTGCTCCTCACCATGTGCTTTGTGCTGTGCTCCTCACCATGTGCTTTGTGCTGTGCTCCTCACCTATGAATGTTAACAGAGTTAGATCTGTGAGTTATGTTAACAGTTACATCTCTATGCTGCTGAGCTATGTAGCGTTGTTGACTCTGGCAGGGGACTAGAGGCCGGAGGTGGTCCGGCGGGCAGCGCTATGCCGTCTCTGTTTGTCTAGGCCCTTCAAAGAGCTCTCTATATCTGCATCAGATCTGGCAGTGCTGCTCTGCTCTCAGGCGTCAGCCCTGCTCTGATCCATACCTGCTGTAATGGCTCGCTGTATGACTTCCTGTCTAAGGCTTGCTCTACAGCATAGCACAGCGCCGTAGCACCGTGGCTTGCATCCCACGCGAGGCAGCTAATTGCCCCAGTTAGTCTCTGATAGACTCACCTACTACCATACCCCCCCCCCCCCATACTGTAGGATACTTTACTACACTGTAGGATACTGTAGGATACTGTACTATACTGTATTTGTATTTATTATGGATCCCCATTAGTTCCTGCCAAGGCAGCAGCTACTCTTCCTGGGGTTTATTATGGATCCCCATTAGTTCCTGCCAAGGCAGCAGCTACTCTTCCTGGGGTTTATTATGGATCCCCATTAGTTCCTGCCAAGGCAGCAGCTACTCTTCCTGGGGTTTATTATGGATCCCCATTAGTTCCTGCCAAGGCAGCAGCTACTCTTCCTGGGGTTTATTATGGATCCCCATTAGTTCCTGCCAAGGCAGCAGCTACTCTTCCTGGGGTTTATTATGGATCCCCATTAGTTCCTGCCAAGGCAGCAGATACTCTTCCTGGGGTCCAGCAACATTAAGGAAGATATATACAATTTAAAATATTACATGACATTACATTTCATAACACTTTTCACAACACACTAAGTGTGTTCCCTCAGGCCGCTACTCTACTATCACATATCTACAATACAAAATCCATGTGTAGGTGTGTGTATAGTGCGTATGTCTGTGCCTATGTTTGTGTTGCTTCACAGTCCCCGCTGTTCCATAAAGTGTATTTGTATCTGTTTTTTAAATCTAATTTTACTGCTTGCATCAGTTACCTGATGTGGAATAGAGTTCCATGTAGTCATGGCTCTATGTAGTACTGTGCACCTCCCATAGTCTGTTCTGGACTTGGGGACTGTGAAGGCTTAAATTGAAGATATGGGAAATAGGAGTGGCAATATCGTCCGCTATTATCCTCAGTAATTTTCCATCCAAGTTGTCAGACCCCGGTGGCTTGTCATTGTTGATAAATAACAAAAAATAAATAAACACTTCCACACTCACTTTACGCAATTCTAAATTACAATGCTTGTCTTTCATAATTTGATCAGTTATACTTGGATGTGTAGTGTCAGCGTTTGTTGCTGGTATGTCATGCCTAAGTTTGCTAATCTTGCCAACGAAAAAATCATTAAAGTAGTTGGCAATATCAGTCGGTTTTATGATGAATGAGCCATCTGATTCAATGAATGATAGAGCTGAGTTTGCCTTTTTGCCCAAAATGTCATTTAAGGTGCTCCAAAGCTTTTTACTATCATTCTTTATATCATTTATCTTTGTTTCATGGTGTAGTTTCCTCTTCTTTTTATTCAGTTTAGTCACATGATTTCTCAATTTGCAGTACGTTTGCCAATCGGTTGTGCAGCCAGACTTATTTGCCATTCCTTTTGCCTCATCTATCGCAACCATACCATTTTTCAATTCCTCATCAATCCACGGCGATTTAACAGTTTTTACAGTCATTTTCTTAATGGGTGCATGCTTATTAGTAACTGGAAGAAGCAATTTCATAAATGTGTCAAATGCAGAGTCTGGTTGCTCCTCATTACACACCACGGACCAACAAATATTATTTACATCAACAACATAGGAATCACTACAGAACGTATTGTATGACCTCTTATACACTATATTAGGCCCAGCCTTTGGAACTTTGGTTTTCCTAGATATGGCTACTATATTGTGATCACTGCATCCGATGGATGTAAAACAACATACTGGAGGATACTGTACTATATTATATGATGCTGTACTATACTGTTGAATACTTTACATTACTGTAGGATACTGTAACATACTGTAGGATACTGTAGGATACTGTAACATACTGTAGGATACTGTAACATAATGTAGGATACAGTAGGATACTGTAGGATACTGTAACATACTGTTGTCAACTGTACCATACTGTAGGATACTGTAGGATACTGTACTATACTGTAGGATACTGTAGGATACTGTAACATACTGTTGTCAACTGTACCATACTGTAGGATACTGTAGGATACTGTAACATACTGTTGTCAACTGTACCATACTGTAGGATACTGTAACATACTGTAGGATACTGTAGGATACTGTAACATACTGTAGGATACTGTAGGATACTGTAGGATACTGTAACATACTGTAGGATACTGTAGGATACTGTAACATACTGTAGGATACTGTAACATACTGTAGGATACTGTAGGATACTGTAACATACTGTAGGATACTGTAACATACTGTAGGATACTGTAGGATACTGTAACATACTGTAGGATACTGTAGGATACTGTAACATACTGTAGGATACTGTAACATACTGTAGGATACTGTAACATACTGTAGGATACTGTAGGATACTGTAGGATACTGTAACATACTGTAGGATACAGTAACATACTGTAGGATACTGTAGGATACTGTAACATACTGTAGGATACTGTAACATACTGTAGGATACAGTAGGATACTGTAGGATACTGTAACATACTGTAGGATACTGTAACATACTGTAGGATACTGTAACATACTGTAGGATACTGTAGGATACTGTACTATACTGTAGGATACTGTAACATACTGTAACATACTGTAGGATACTGTAACATACTGTAGGATACTGTAACATACTGTAGGATACTGTACATACTGTAGGATACTGTAACATACTGTAACATACTGTAGGATACAGTAGGATACTGTAGGATACTGTAACATACTGTAGGATACTGTAACATACTGTAGGATACTGTAACATACTGTAGGATACTGTAACATACTGTAGGATACTGTAGGATACTGTACTATACTGTAGGATACTGTAACATACTGTAGGATACTGTAACATACTGTAGGATACTGTAACATACTGTAACATACTGTAGGATACTGTAACATACTGTAGGATACTGTAACATACTGTAGGATACTGTAACATACTGTAGGATACAGTAGGATACTGTAGGATACTGTAACATACTGTAGGATACTGTAACATACTGTTGTAAACTGTACCATACTGTAGGATACTTCAACATACTGTAGTACAATGTACTATAAATCAAATCAAATCCAATTGTATTTGCCACATGCGCCGAATACAACAGGTGTAGACCTTACAGTGAAATGCTTACTTACAAGCCCTTAACCAACAATGCAGTTTTAAGAAAAGAAAAAAAGTGTTAAGTAAAAAATAAATAAAACAAATAATTAAAAAGCAGCAGTAAAATAAAATAACAGTAGGGAGGCTATATACAGGGGGTACCGGTACTGTACTATACTGTTGGATACTGTAGGGTACTGTAGAATACTGTAGGGTACTGTAGAGTACTGTACCATGCTGTAGGGTACTGTAGGATACTGTAGGATAGTGTAACATGCTGTAGGGTACTGTAGGGTACTGTAGGATACCGTAGGATACTGTAGGATACTGTAACATACTGTAGGGTACTGTAGGGTACTGTAGGATACCGTAGGATACTGTAGGATACTGTAACATACTGTAGAATACTGTAGGGTACTGTAGAGTACTGTACCATGCTGTAGGGTACTGTAGGATACTGTAGGATAGTGTAACATGCTGTAGGGTACTGTAGGGTACTGTAGGATACCGTAGGATACTGTAGGATAGTGTAACATGCTGTAGGGTACTGTAGGGTACTGTAGGATACTGTAGGATACTGCAGGATACTGTAACATGCTGTAGGGTATGAAGGATACTGTAGGATACTGTAACATGCTGTGGGGTACTGTAGGGTACTGTAGGATACTGTAGGATACTGTACCATGCTGTAGGGTTCTGTAACATGATGTAGGGTACTGTAGGGTAGTGTAGGATACCGTAGGATACTGTAGGATACTGTAACATGCTGTAGGGTACTGTAGGATACTGTACTATACTGTAGAATACTGTACTATACTGTAGGATACTGTATAATACTGTAGGATACTGTAGGATACTGTAGGATACTGTACCATACTGTAGGATACTGTATAATACTGTAGGATACTGTAGGATACTGTAGGATACTGTATAATACTGTTGGATACTGTACTACCACATGCTGAATAATATTCTACCATACTGTAAGATACTGTAACATACTAAAGTATAATGTACTAAACTATAGGATACTGTACCATACTGTATGATACTGCAACATACTGTTGGATACTGTAGTATACTGTAGGATACTGTACAATACTGTCGGATACTCTAGGATACTTTACTATACTTTACTATACTGTAGGATACTGTAAAATACTGTAGGATACTGTACTACCACATGCTGCAGAATATTGTTCCATACTGTACTATACTGTAAGATACTGTCTACCTTCCCCCTAGCCCTTTAGGGTGCACAGATCTGAGTGGAAGCATTGAAGTGGACTGTAAGTGGAAGCATTGAAGTGGGGGGCGGCAGGTAGCTTAGTGGTTAAGAGCGTTGTGCCAGTAACCGAAAGGTCGCTGGTTCTAATCCCAGAGCCGACTAGGTGTAAGATCTGTCAATGTGCCCTTGAGCAAGGCACTTAAACCTACTTGCTCCTGTAAGGTCGCTCTGGATAAGAGCGTCTGCTAAATGACTAAAGGGTAAATGTAATACTGTCGGGTACTGTATGATACTGAACCACCACATACTGTAGGATACTGAACCACCACATACTGTAGGATACTGAACCACCACATACTGTAGGATACTGAACCACCACAATACTGTAGGATACTGAACCACCACATACTGTAGGATACTGTACCACCACATACTGTAGGATACTGAACCACCACATACTGTAGGATACTGAACCACCACATACTGTAGGATACTGTACCACCACATACTGTAGGATACTGAACCACCACATACTGTAGGATACTGTACCACCACATACTGTAGGATACTGAACCACCACATACTGTAGGATACTGTACCACCACATACTGTAGGATACTGAACCACCACATACTGTAGGATACTGAACCACTACATACTGTAGGATACTGAACCACCACAATACTGTAGGATACTGTAGGATACTGTAGGATACTGAACCACCACATACTGTATGATACTGAACCACCACATACTGTAGGGTACTGAACCACCACATACTGTAGGGTACTGTAGGATCCTGTATGATACTGAACCAACACATACTGTAGGATACTGAACCACCACATACTGTATGATACTGAACCACCACATACTGTAGGATACTGAACCACCACATACTGTAGGATACTGTAGGATACTGCAGGATACTGTAGGATACTGTACCAAAACATACTGTAGGATACTGAACCAATACATACTGTAGGATACTGAACGACAACCTACTGTAGGATACTGAACCACCACATACTGTAGGATACTGAACCACCACATACTGTAGTATACTGTAGGATACTGTATGATACTGAACCACCACATACTGTAGGATACTGTAGGATACTGTATGATACTGTACCACCACATACTGTAGGATACTGAACCACCACATACTGTAGGATACTGAACCACCACCTACTGTAGGATACTGAACCACCACATACTGTAGGATACTGAACCACCACATACTGTAGGATACTGTAGGATACTGTATGATACTGAACCACCACATACTGTAGGATACTGAACCACCACATACTGTAGGATACTGAACCACCACATACTGTAGGATACTGTAGGATACTGTATGATACTGAACCACCACATACTGTAGGATACTGTATGATACTGAACCACCACATACTGTAGGATACTGTACCACCACATACTGTAGGATACTGAACCACCACATACTGTAGGATACTGTAGGATACTGTATGATACTGAACCACCACATACTTTAGGATACTGAACCACCACATACTGTAGGATACTGAACCACCACATACTGTAGGATACTGTAGGATACTGTATGATACTGAACCACCACATACTGTATGATACTGAACCACCACATACTGTATGATACTGAACCACCACATACTGTAGGATACTGAACCACCACATACTGTAGGATACTGAACCACCACATACTGTAGGATACTGAACCACCACATACTGTAGGATACTGAACCACCACATACTGTATGATACTGAACCACCACATACTGTATGATACTGAACCACCACATACTGTAGGATACTGAACCACCACATACTGTAGGATACTGAACCACCACATACTGTAGGATACTGAACCACCACATACTGTATGATACTGAACCACCACATACTGTATGATACTGAACCACCACATACTGTAGGATACTGAACCACCACATACTGTATGATACTGAACCACCACATACTGTAGGATACTGAACCACCACATACTGTAGGATACTGAACCACCACATACTGTAGGATACTGTAGGATACTGTATGATTCTGAACCACCACATACTGTATGATACTGAACCACCACAAACTGTAGGATACTGAACCACCACATACTGTAGGGTACTGAACCACCACATACTGTAGGATACTGAACCACCACATACTGTAGGGTACTGAACCACCACATACTGTAGGATACTGAACCACCACATACTGTAGGATACTGTAGGATACTGTAGGATACTGAACCACCACATACTGTAGGATAATGAACCACCACATACTGTAGGATACTGAACCACCACATACTGTAGGATACTGTAGGATACTGTATGATACTGAACCACCACATACTGTAGGATACTGAACCACCACATACTGTAGGATACTGAACCACCACATACTGTAGGATACTGTAGGATACTGAACCACCACATACTGTAGGATACTGTACCACCACCTACTGTAGGGTACTGAACCACCACATACTGTAAGATACTGTAGGATACTGTAGGATACTGAACCACCACATACTGTAGGATACTGAACCACTACATACTGTAGGATACTGAACCACCACATACTGTAGGATACTGTAGGATACTGAACCACCACATACTGTAGGATACTGAACCACTACATACTGTAGGATACTGAACCACCACATACTGTAGGATACTGAACCACTACATACTGTAGGATACTGAACTACCACATACTGTAGGATACTGTAGGATACTGAAACACCACATACTGTAGGATACTGAACCACGACATACTGTAGGATACTGAACCACCACATACTGTATGATGCTGAACCACCACATACTGTAGGGTACTGAACCACCACATACTGTAGGGTACTGTAGGATCCTGTATGATACTGAACCAACACATACTGTAGGATACTGTAGGATACTGTAGGATACTGTACCATACTGTAGGATACTGTACCATACTGTAGGATACTGTATAATACTGTTGGATACTGTACTACCACATGCTGAATAATATTATACCATACTGTAAGATACTGTAACATACTGAAGTATAATGTACTAAACTATAGGATACTGTACCATACTGTATGATACTGCAACATACTGTTGGATACTGTAGTATACTGTAGGATACTGTACAATACTGTCGAATACTCTAGGATACTTTACTATACTTTACTATACTTTACTATACTGTAGGATACTGTAAAATACTGTAGGATACTGTACTACCACATGCTGCAGAATATTGTTCCATACTGTACGATACTGTAAGATACTGTCTACCTTCCCCCTAGCCCTTTAGGGTGCACAGATCTGAGTGGAAGCATTGAAGTGGACTGTAAGTGGAAGCATTGAAGTGGGGGGCGGCAGGTAGCTTAGTGGTTAAGAGCGTTGTGCCAGTAACCGAAAGGTCGCTGGTTCTAATCCCAGAGCCGACTAGGTGTAAGATCTGTCAATGTGCCCTTGAGCAAGGCACTTAAACCTACTTGCTCCTGTAAGGTCGCTCTGGATAAGAGCGTCTGCTAAATGACTAAAGGGTAAATGTAATACTGTCGGGTACTGTATGATACTGAACCACCACATACTGTAGGATACTGAACCACCACATACTGTAGGATACTGAACCACCACATACTGTAGGATACTGAACCACCACATACTGTAGGATACTGAACCACCACATACTGTAGGATACTGTAGGATACTGAACCACCACATACTGTAGGATACTGAACCACCACATACTGTAGGATACTGTACCACCACCTACTGTAGGATACTGAACCACCACATACTGTAGGATACTGAACCACCACATACTGTAGGATACTGAACCACCACATACTGTAGGATACTGAACCACCACATACTGTAGGATACTGAACCACCACATACTGTAGGATACTGTACCACCACCTACTGTAGGATACTGTACCATCACATACTGTAGGATACTGAACCACCACATACTGTAGGATACTGAACCACCACATACTGTAGGATACTGAACCACCACATACTGTAGGATACTGAACCACCACATACTGTAGGATACTGTACCACCACCTACTGTAGGATACTGAACCACCACATACTGTAGGATACTGAACCACCACATACTGTAGGATACTGAACCACCACATACTGTAGGATACTGTAGGATACTGAACCACCACATACTGTAGGATACTGTAGGATACTGAACCACCACATACTGTAGTATACTGAACCACCACATACTGTAGGATACTGAACCACCACATACTGTAGGATACTGTACCACCACCTACTGTAGGATACTGAACCACCACATACTGTAGGATACTGTAGGATACTGAACCACCACATACTGTAGGATACTGAACCACCACATACTGTAGGATACTGTACCACCACCTACTGTAGGATACTGAACCACCACATACTGTAGGATACTGAACCACCACATACTGTAGGGTACTGAACCACCACATACTGTAGGATACTGAACCACCACATACTGTAGGATACTGTAGGATACTGAACCACCACATACTGTAGGATACTGAACCACCACATACTGTAGGATACTGAACCACCACATACTGTAGGATACTGAACCACCACATACTGTAGGATACTGTAGGATACTGAACCACCACATACTGTAGGATACTGAACCACCACATACTGTAGGATACTGAACCACCACATACTGTAGGATACTGTACCACCACCTACTGTAGGATACTGAACCACCACATACTGTAGGATACTGAACCACCACATACTGTAGGATACTGAACCACCACATACTGTAGGATACTGTAGGATACTGAACCACCACATACTGTAGGATACTGTAGGATACTGTAGGATACTGAACCACCACATACTGTAGGATACTGAACCACCACATACTGTAGGATACTGAACCACCACATACTGTAGGATACTGTAGGATACTGTAGGATACTGAACCACCACATACTGTAGGATACTGAACCACCACATACTGTAGGATACTGAACCACCACATACTGTAGGATACTGTAGGATACTGAACCACCACATACTGTATGATACTGAACCACCACATACTGTAGGATACTGAACCACCACATACTGTAGGATACTGAACCACCACATACTGTAGGATACTGAACCACCACATACTGTAGGATACTGTAGGATACTGTAGGATACTGAACCACCACATACTGTAGGATACTGACCCACCACATACTGTATGATACTGTAGGATACTGTAGGATACTGAACCACCACATACTGTAGGATACTGAACCACCACATACTGTAGGATACTGAACCACCACATACTGTAGGATACTGAACCACCACATACTGTAGGATACTGAACCACCACATACTGTAGAATACTGTAGGATACTGTAGGATACTGAACCACCACATACTGTAGGATACTGAACCACCACATACTGTAGGATACTGAACCACCACATACTGTATGATACTGTAGGATACTGTAGGATACTGAACCACCACATACTGTAGGATACTGAACCACCACATACTGAACCACCACATACTGTAGGATACTGAACCACCACATACTGTAGGATACTGAACCACCACATACTGTAGGATACTGAACCACCACATACTGTAGGATACTGTAGGATACTGTAGGATACTGAACCACCACATACTGTAGGATACTGAACCACCACATACTGTAGGATACTGAACCACCACATACTGTATGATACTGAACCACCACATACTGTAGGGTACTGAACCACCACATACTGTAGGATACTGAACCACTACATACTGTAGGATACTGTAGGATACTGAACCACCACCTACTGTAGGATACTGTAGGATACTGTACCACCACATACTGTAGGATACTGTAGGATACTGAACCACCACATACTGTAGGATACTGAACCACCACATACTGTAGGATACTGTAGGATACTGTACCACCACATACTGTAGGATACTGTAGGATACTGTACCACCACCTACTGTAGGATACTGTAGGATACTGTAGGATACTGTACCACCACATACTGTAGGATACTGAACCACCACATACTGTAGGATACTGAACCACGACATATTGTAGGATACTGAACCACCACATACTGTAGGATACTGAACCACCACATACTGTAGGGTACTGAACCACCACATACTGTAGGATACTGTAGGATACTGTAGGATACTGAACCACCACATACTGTAGGATACTGTACCACCACATACTGTAGGATACTGAACCACCACATACTGTAGGATACTGTACCACCACATACTGTAGGATACTGAACCACCACATACTGTAGGATACTGTAGGATACTGTAGGATACTGAACCACCACATACTGTAGGATACTGTACCACCACATACTGTAGGATACTGTACCACCACATACTGTAGGATACTGAACCACCACCTACTGCAGGATACTGTACCACCACATACTGTAGGATACTGAACCATCACATACTGTAGGATACTGTAGGATACTGTAGGATACTGAACCACCACATACTGTAGGATACTGTACCACCACATACTGTAGGATACTGTAGGATACTGAACCACCACATACTGTAGGATACTGTACCACCACATACTGTAGGATACTGAACCACCACCTACTGCAGGATACTGTACCACCACATACTGTAGGATACTGAACCACTACATACTGTAGGGTACTGTAGGATCCTGTAGGATACTGAACCACCACATACTGTAGGATACTGAACCACTACATACTGTAGGGTACTGTAGGATCCTGTAGGATACTGAACCACCACATACTGTAGGATACTGTAGGATACTGTAGGATACTGAACCACCACATACTGTAGGATACTGTACATTCCAGCTGGTGTCTATTCCACAAGTTACCACCGGCTAAATCTGTGACGTTAAAATGCCTATTTACTCTGTTCCATCTGACTGCGCAATCCACTGTCTCATCAGCCCAGCCAGGCAATTTATAAACTTGATCTCCACTATAAAAAGCATCTAGACATTATCTCACAATTCTTTTAGACAAACATTTCGTTATCAACAGTGGAGATTTGTATAAACCTTGCTGTCTGTCTCTCTGACATTTACAACATTGTTTCAATATTCAAATTCGACAGACAGGCAGACAGACAGGGAGGCAGCGTTTCTCAGCCAGTCGAAATCATGAATCAGCTGGCATCATTTTTATGGATATATACAAAGAAATGTCAATTGAAAAAAGGTGCAGCTAGTTTGCAGTCTTTCCAGCTTCAGTTTGAAGTGATTGTGTTAGCTGTGTTGTTGGCTAGCTCCTCTTAACAACAGTGTCCTGACGAGAGAGCACATTTTCTATGCCAGGCGAAATCGTGCCTCATTAGCTCATTGTTAAGGATGTATCCAAATTAATGTAACTAGAAAACAACTTAAGCAAATGCAAAGGATACTGTACTATACTGTAGTATACTGTACCACCACATACTGTAGGATACTGTACCACCACATACTGTAGGATACTGAACCACCACATACTGTAGGATACTGAACCACCACATACTGTAGGGTACTGAACCACCACATACTGTAGGATACTGAACCACCACATACTGTAGGATACTGAACCACCACATACTGTAGGATACTGAACCACCACATACTGTAGGATACTGAACCACCACATACTGTAGGATACTGAACCACCACCTACTGTAGGATACTGAACCACCACATACTGTAGGATACTGAACCACCACATACTGTAGGATACTGAACCACCACATACTGTAGGATACTGAACCACCACATACTGTAGGATACTGAACCACCACATACTGTATGATACTGAACCACCACATACTGTAGGATACTGTAGGATACTGAACCACCACATACTGTAGGGTACTGTACCACCACATACTGTAGGATACTGAACCACCACATACTGTAGGATACTGAACCACCACATACTGTAGGGTACTGAACCACCGGATACTGAACCACCACATACTGTAGGATACTGAACCACCACATACTGTAGGATACTGAACCACCACATACTGCAGGATACTGAACCACCACATACTGTAGGATACTGAACCACCACATACTGTAGGGTACTGAACCACCACATACTGCAGGATACTGAACCACCACATACTGTAGGATACTGAACCACCACATACTGTAGGGTACTGAACCACCACATACTGCAGGATACTGAACTACCACATACTGTAGGATACTGTACCACCACATACTATAGGATACTGAACCACCACATACTGTAGGGTACTGAACCACCACATACTGCAGGATACTGAACCACCACATACTGTAGGATACTGAACCACCACATACTGTAGGATACTGAACCACCACATACTGTAGGGTACTGAACCACCACATACTGTAGGATACTGAACCACCACATACTGTAGGATACCCGTAGCTCTATTTCAGACTGATATACTGCTCCATACTAGAGATCTGTTTCAGACTGATATACTGCTCCATACTAGAGATCTGTTTCAGACTGATATACTGCTCCATCCCGTAGCTCTATTTCAGACTGATATACTGCTCCATACTAGAGATCTGTTTCAGACTGATATACTGCTCCATACTAGAGATCTGTTTCAGACTGATATACTGCTCCATCCCGTAGCTCTATTTCAGACTGATATACTGCTCCATACTAGAGATCTGTTTCAGACTGATATACTGCTCCATCCCGTAGCTCTATTTCAGACTGATATACTGCTCCATACTAGAGATCTGTTTCAGACTGATATACTGCTCCATCCCGTAGCTCTATTTCAGACTGATATACTGCTCCATACTAGAGATCTGTTTCAGACTGATATACTGCTCCATACTAGAGATCTGTTTCAGACTGATATACTGCTCCATACTAGAGATCTGTTTCAGACTGATATACTGCTCCATCCCGTAGCTCTATTTCAGACTGATATACTGCTCCATACTAGAGATCTGTTTCAGACTGATATACTGCTCCATACTAGAGATCTGTTTCAGACTGATATACTGCTCCATACTAAAGATCTGTTTCAGACTGATATACTGCTCCAAACTAGAGATCTGTTTCAGACTGATATACTGCTCCATCCCGTAGCTCTATTTTAGACTGATATATGCTCCATCCCGTAGCTCTATTTCAGACTGATATACTGCTCCATACTAGAGATCTGTTTCAGACTGATATACTGCTCCATACTAGAGATCTGTTTCAGACTGATATACTGCTCCATACTAGAGATCTGTTTCAGACTGATATACTGCTCCATACTAGAGATCTGTTTCAGACTGATATACTGCTCCTTACTAGAGATCTGTTTCAGACTGATATACTGCTCCATATTAGAGCTCTATTTCAGACTGATATACTGCTCCATACTAGAGATCTGTTTCAGACTGATATACTGCTCCATACTAGAGATCTGTTTCAGACTGATATACTGCTCCATCCCGTAGCTCTATTTCAGACTGATATACTGCTCCATACTAGAGATCTGTTACAGACTGATATACTGCTCCATACTAGAGATCTGTTTCAGATGATATACTGCTCCATACTAGAGATCTGTTTCAGACTGATATACTGCTCCATACTAGAGATCTGTTTTAGACTGATATACTGCTCCATACTAGAGATCTGTTTCAGACTGATATACTGCTCCATCCCGTAGCTCTATTTCAGACTGATATACTGCTCCATCCCGTAGCTCTATTTCAGACTGATATACTGCTCCATACTAGAGATATGTTTCAGACTGATCTAATGCTCCATACTAGATATCTGTTTCAGACTGATATACTGCTCCATCCCATAGCTCTATTTCAGACTGATATACTGCTCCATACTAGAGATCTGTTTTAGACTGATATACTGCTCCATACTAGAGATCTGTTTCAGACTGATATACTGCTCCATACTAGAGATCTGTTTCAGACTGATATACTGCTCCATACTAGATATCTGTTTCAGACTGATATACTGCTCCATACTAGAGATCTGTTTCAGACTGATATACTGCTCCATCCCGTAGCTCTATTTCAGACTGATATACTGCTCCATACTAGAGATCTGTTTCAGACTGATATACTGCTCCATCCCGTAGCTCTATTTCAGACTGATATACTGCTCCATCCCGTAGCTCTATTTCAGACTGATATACTGCTCCATCCCGTAGCTCTATTTCAGACTGATATACTGCTCCATACTAGAGATCTGTTTCAGACTGATATACTGCTCCATACTAGAGCTCTGTTTCAGACTGATATACTGCTCCATCCCGTAGCTCTGTTTCAGACTGATATACGGCCCCATACTAGAGATCTGTTTCAGACTGATATACTGCTCCATACTAGAGATCTGTTTCAGACTGATATACTGCTCCATACTAGAGCTCTGTTTCAGACTGATATACTGCTCCATACTAGAGATCTCTTTCAGACTGATATACTGCTCCATACTAGAGCTCTGTTTCAGACTGATATACTGCTCCATCCCATAGCTCTATTTCAGACTGATATACTGCTCCATACTAGAGATCTGTTTCAGACTGATATACTGCTCCATCCCATAGCTCTATTTCAGACTGATATACTGCTCCATACTAGAGATCTGTTTCAGACTGATATACTGCTCCATACTAGAGATCTGTTTCAGACTGATATACTGCTCCATACTAGAGATCTGTTTCAGACTGATATACTGCTCCATACTAGAGATCTGTTTTAGACTGATATACTGCTCCATACTAGAGATCTGTTTCAGACTCATATACTGCTCCATCCCTTAGCTCTATTTCAGACTGATATACTGCTTCATCCCGTAGCTCTATTTCAGACTGATATACTGCTCCATACTAGAGATCTGTTTCAGACTGATATACTGCTCCATACTAGAGATCTGTTTCAGACTGATATACTGCTCCATACTAGAGATCTGTTTCAGACTGATATACTGCTCCATCCCGTAGCTCTATTTCAGACTGATATACTGCTCCATACTAGAGATCTGTTTCAGACTGATATACTGCTCCATACTAGAGATCTGTTTCACACTGATATACTGCTCCATACTAGAGATCTATTTCAGACTGATATACTGCTCCATCCCGTAGCTCTATTTCAGACTGATATACTGCTCCATACTAGAGATCTGTTTCAGACTGATATACTGCTCCATACTAGAGATCTGTTTCAGACTGATATACTGCTCCATACTAGAGATCTGTTTCAGACTGATATACTGCTCCATACTAGAGATCTGTTTCAGACTGAAATACTGCTCCATACTAGAGATCTGTTTCAGACTGATATACTGCTCCATACTAGAGATCTGTTTCAGACTGATATACTGCTCCATACTAAAGATCTGTTTCAGACTGATATACTGCTCCATACTAGAGATCTGTTTCAGACTAATATACTGCTCCATACTAGAGATCTGTTTCAGACTGATATACTGCTCCATACTAGAGATCTGTTTCAGACTGATATACTGCTCCATACTAGAGATCTGTTTCAGACTGATATACTGCTCCATACTAGAGATCTGTTTCAGACTGATATACTGCTCCATACTAGAGATCTGTTTCAGACTGATATACTGCTCCATACTAGAGATCTGTTTCAGACTGATATACTGCTCCATCCCGTAGCTCTATTTCAGACTGATATACTGCTCCACCCCGTAGCTCTATTTCAGACTGATATACTGCTCCATACTAGAGATCTGTTTCAGACTGATATACTGCTCCATACTAGAGATCTGTTTCAGACGGATATACTGCTCCATACTAGAGATCTGTTTCAGACTGATATACTGCTCCATACTAGAGATCTGTTTCAGACTGATATACTGCTCCATCCCGTAGCTCTATTTCAGACTGATATACTGCTCCATACTAGAGATCTGTTACAGACTGATATACTGCTCCATACTAGAGATCTGTTTCAGATGATATACTGCTCCATACTAGAGATCTGTTTCAGACTGATATACTGCTCCATACTAGAGATCTGTTTTAGACTGATATACTGCTCCATACTAGAGATCTGTTTCAGACTGATATACTGCTCCATCCCGTAGCTCTATTTCAGACTGATATACTGCTCCATCCCGTAGCTCTATTTCAGACTGATATACTGCTCCATACTAGAGATATGTTTCAGACTGATATAATGCTCCATACTAGATATCTGTTTCAGACTGATATACTGCTCCATCCCATAGCTCTATTTCAGACTGATATACTGCTCCATACTAGAGATCTGTTTTAGACTGATATACTGCTCCATACTAGAGATCTGTTTCAGACTGATATACTGCTCCATACTAGAGATCTGTTTCAGACTGATATACTGCTCCATACTAGATATCTGTTTCAGACTGATATACTGCTCCATCCTGTAGCTCTATTTCAGACTGATATACTGCTCCATCCCGTAGCTCTATTTCAGACTGATATACTGCTCCATCCCGTAGCTCTATTTCAGACTGATATACTGCTCCATACTAGAGATCTGTTTCAGACTGATATACTGCTCCATACTAGAGCTCTGTTTCAGACTGATATACTGCTCCATCCCGTAGCTCTGTTTCAGACTGATATACGGCCCCATACTAGAGATCTGTTTCAGACTGATATACTGCTCCATACTAGAGATCTGTTTCAGACTGATATACTGCTCCATACTAGAGCTCTGTTTCAGACTGATATACTGCTCCATACTAGAGATCTCTTTCAGACTGATATACTGCTCCATACTAGAGCTCTGTTTCAGACTGATATACTGCTCCATCCCATAGCTCTATTTCAGACTGATATACTGCTCCATACTAGAGATCTGTTTCAGACTGAAATACTGCTCCATACTAGAGATCTGTTTCAGACTGATATACTGCTCCATACTAGAGATCTGTTTCAGACTGATATACTGCTCCATACTAAAGATCTGTTTCAGACTGATATACTGCTCCATACTAGAGATCTGTTTCAGACTAATATACTGCTCCATACTAGAGATCTGTTTCAGACTGATATACTGCTCCATACTAGAGATCTGTTTCAGACTGATATACTGCTCCATACTAGAGATCTGTTTCAGACTGATATACTGCTCCATACTAGAGATCTGTTTCAGACTGATATACTGCTCCATACTAGAGATCTGTTTCAGACTGATATACTGCTCCATACTAGAGATCTGTTTCAGACTGATATACTGCTCCATCCCGTAGCTCTATTTCAGACTGATATACTGCTCCACCCCGTAGCTCTATTTCAGACTGATATACTGCTCCATACTAGAGATCTGTTTCAGACTGATATACTGCTCCATACTAGAGATCTGTTTCAGACGGATATACTGCTCCATACTAGAGATCTGTTTCAGACTGATATACTGCTCCATACTAGAGATCTGTTTCAGACTGATATACTGCTCCATCCCGTAGCTCTATTTCAGACTGATATACTGCTCCATACTAGAGATCTGTTACAGACTGATATACTGCTCCATACTAGAGATCTGTTTCAGATGATATACTGCTCCATACTAGAGATCTGTTTCAGACTGATATACTGCTCCATACTAGAGATCTGTTTTAGACTGATATACTGCTCCATACTAGAGATCTGTTTCAGACTGATATACTGCTCCATCCCGTAGCTCTATTTCAGACTGATATACTGCTCCATCCCGTAGCTCTATTTCAGACTGATATACTGCTCCATACTAGAGATATGTTTCAGACTGATATAATGCTCCATACTAGATATCTGTTTCAGACTGATATACTGCTCCATCCCATAGCTCTATTTCAGACTGATATACTGCTCCATACTAGAGATCTGTTTTAGACTGATATACTGCTCCATACTAGAGATCTGTTTCAGACTGATATACTGCTCCATACTAGAGATCTGTTTCAGACTGATATACTGCTCCATACTAGATATCTGTTTCAGACTGATATACTGCTCCATCCTGTAGCTCTATTTCAGACTGATATACTGCTCCATCCCGTAGCTCTATTTCAGACTGATATACTGCTCCATCCCGTAGCTCTATTTCAGACTGATATACTGCTCCATACTAGAGATCTGTTTCAGACTGATATACTGCTCCATACTAGAGCTCTGTTTCAGACTGATATACTGCTCCATCCCGTAGCTCTGTTTCAGACTGATATACGGCCCCATACTAGAGATCTGTTTCAGACTGATATACTGCTCCATACTAGAGATCTGTTTCAGACTGATATACTGCTCCATACTAGAGCTCTGTTTCAGACTGATATACTGCTCCATACTAGAGATCTCTTTCAGACTGATATACTGCTCCATACTAGAGCTCTGTTTCAGACTGATATACTGCTCCATCCCATAGCTCTATTTCAGACTGATATACTGCTCCATACTAGAGATCTGTTTCAGACTGATATACTGCTCCATCCCATAGCTCTATTTCAGACTGATATACTGCTCCATACTAGAGATCTGTTTCAGACTGATATACTGCTCCATACTAGAGATCTGTTTCAGACTGATATACTGCTCCATACTAGAGATCTGTTTCAGACTGATATACTGCTCCATACTAGAGATCTGTTTTAGACTGATATACTGCTCCATACTAGAGATCTGTTTCAGACTCATATACTGCTCCATCCCTTAGCTCTATTTCAGACTGATATACTGCTTCATCCCGTAGCTCTATTTCAGACTGATATACTGCTCCATACTAGAGATCTGTTTCAGACTGATATACTGCTCCATACTAGAGATCTGTTTCAGACTGATATACTGCTCCATACTAGAGATCTGTTTCAGACTGATATACTGCTCCATCCCGTAGCTCTATTTCAGACTGATATACTGCTCCATACTAGAGATCTGTTTCAGACTGATATACTGCTCCATACTAGAGATCTGTTTCACACTGATATACTGCTCCATACTAGAGATCTATTTCAGACTGATATACTGCTCCATCCCGTAGCTCTATTTCAGACTGATATACTGCTCCATACTAGAGATCTGTTTCAGACTGATATACTGCTCCATACTAGAGATCTGTTTCAGACTGATATACTGCTCCATACTAGAGATCTGTTTCAGACTGATATACTGCTCCATACTAGAGATCTGTTTCAGACTGATATACTGCTCCATACTAGAGATCTGTTTCAGACTGAAATACTGCTCCATACTAGAGATCTGTTTCAGACTGATATACTGCTCCATACTGGAGATCTGTTTCAGACTGATATACTGCTCCATACTAAAGATCTGTTTCAGACTGATATACTGCTCCATACTAGAGATCTGTTTCAGACTAATATACTGCTCCATACTAGAGATCTGTTTCAGACTGATATACTGCTCCATACTAGAGATCTGTTTCAGACTGATATACTGCTCCATACTAGAGATCTGTTTCAGACTGATATACTGCTCCATACTAGAGATCTGTTTCAGACTGATATACTGCTCCATACTAGAGATCTGTTTCAGACTGATATACTGCTCCATACTAGAGATCTGTTTCAGACTGATATACTGCTCCATCCCGTAGCTCTATTTCAGACTGATATACTGCTCCACCCCGTAGCTCTATTTCAGACTGATATACTGCTCCATACTAGAGATCTGTTTCAGACTGATATACTGCTCCATACTAGAGATCTGTTTCAGACGGATATACTGCTCCATACTAGAGATCTGTTTCAGACTGATATACTGCTCCATACTAGAGATCTGTTTCAGACTGATATACTGCTCCATACTAGAGCTCTGTTTCAGACTGATATACTGCTCCATACTAGAGATCTGTTTCAGACTGATATACTGCTCCATACTAGAGATCTGTTTCAGACTGATATACTGCTCCATACTAGAGATCTGTTTCAGACTGATATACTGCTCCATACTAGAGATCTGTTTCAGACTGATATACTACTCCATACTAGAGATCTGTTTCAGACTGATATACTGCTCCATCCCGTAGCTCTATTTCAGACTGATATACTGCTCCATACTAGAGATCTGTTTCAGACTGATATACTGCTCCATACTAGAGATCTGTTTCAGACTGATATACTGCTCCATACTAGAGATCTGTTTCAGACTGATATACTGCTCCATACTAGAGATCTGTTTCAGACTGATATACTGCTCCATACTAGAGATCTGTTTCAGACTGATATACTGCTCCATACTAGAGATCTGTTTCAGACTGATATACTGCTCCATACTAGAGATCTGTTTCAGACTGATATACTGCTCCATACTAGAGATCTGTTTCAGACTGATATACTGCTCCATCCCGTAGCTCTGTTTCAGACTGATATACTGCTCCATACTAGAGATCTGTTTCAGACTGATATACTGCTCCATACTAGAGATCTGTTTCAGACTGATATACTGCTCCATACTAGAGATCTGTTTCAGACTGATATACTGCTCCATACTAGAGATCTGTTTCAGACTGATATACTGCTCCGTACTAGAGAGCTGTTTCAGACTGATATACTGCTTCATACTAGAGATCTGTTTCAGACTGAATACTGCTCCATACTAGAGATCTGTTTCAGACTGATATACTGCTCCATACTAGAGATCTGTTTCAGACTGATATACTGCTCCATACTAGAGATCTGTTTCAGACTGATATACTGCTCCATACTAGAGATCTGTTTCAGACTGATATACTGCTCCATACTAGAGATCTGTTTCAGACTGATATACTGCTCCATACTAGAGATCTGTTTCAGACTGATATAATGCTCCATACTAGAGATCTGTTTCAGACTGATATACTGCTCCATACTAGAGATCTGTTTCAGACTGATATACTGCTCCATACTAGAGATCTGTTTCAGACTGATATACTGCTCCATCCCGTAGCTCTATTTCAGACTGATATACTGCTCCATACTAGAGATCTGTTTCAGACTGATATACTGCTCCATACTAGAGATCTGTTTCAGACTGATATACTGCTCCATACTAGAGATCTGTTTCAGACTGATATACTGCTCCATCCCGTAGCTCTGTTTCAGACTGATATACTGCTCCATACTAGAGATCTGTTTCAGACTGATATACTGCTCCATACTAGAGATCTGTTTCAGACTGATATACTGCTCCATCCCGTAGCTCTGTTTCAGACTGATATACTGCTCCATACTAGAGATCTGTTTCAGACTGATATACTGCTCCATACTAGAGATCTGTTTCAGACTGATATACTGCTCCATACTAGAGATCTGTTTCGGACTGATATACTGCTCCATACTAGAGATCTGTTTCAGACTGATATACTGCTCCATACTAGAGATCTGTTTCAGACTGATATACTGCTCCATCCCGTAGCTCTATTTCAGACTGATATACTGCTCCATACTAGAGATCTGTTTCAGACTGATATACTGCTCCATACTAGAGATCTGTTTCAGACTGATATATTGCTCCATACTAGAGATCTGTTTCAGACTGATATACTGCTCCATACTAGAGATCTATTTCAGACTGATATACTGCTCCATACTAGAGATCTGTTTCAGACTGATATACTGCTCCATACTAGAGATCTGTTTCAGACTGATATACTGCTCCATCCCGTAGCTCTGTTTCAGACTGATATACTGCTCCATACTAGAGATCTGTTTCAGACTGATATACTGCTCCATACTAGAGATCTGTTTCAGACAGATATACTGCTCCATACTAGAGATCTATTTCAGACTGATATACTGCTCCATACTAGGGATCTGTTTCAGACTGATATACTGCTCCATACTAGAGATCTGTTTCAGACTGATATACTGCTCCATCCCATAGCTCTGTTTCAGACTGATATACTGCTCCATACTAGAGATCTGTTTCAGACTGATATACTGCTCCATACTAGAGATCTGTTTCAGACTGATATACTGCTCCATCCCGTAGCTCTGTTTCAGACTGATATACTGCTCCATACTAGAGATATGTTTCAGACTGATATACTGCTCCATACTAGAGATCTGTTTCAGACTGATATACTTCTCCATACTAGAGATCTGTTTCAGACTGATATACTGCTCCATACTAGAGATCTGTTTCAGACTGATATACTGCTCCATACTAGAGATCTGTTTCAGACTGATATACTGCTCCATCCCGTAGCTCTATTTCAGACTGATATACTGCTCCATACTAGAGATCTGTTTCAGACTGATATACTGCTCCATACTAGAGATCTGTTTCAGACTGATATATTGCGCCATACTAGAGATCTGTTTCAGACTGATATACTGCTCCATACTAGAGATCTATTTCAGACTGATATACTGCTCCCTACTAGAGATCTGTTTCAGATTGATATACTGCTCCATACTAGAGATCTGTTTCAGACTGATATACTGCTCCATCCCGTAGCTCTGTTTCAGACTGATATACTGCTCCATACTAGAGATCTGTTTCAGACTGATATACTGCTCCATCCCGTAGCTCTGTTTCAGACTGATATACTGCTCCATACTAGAGATCTGTTTCAGACTCATATACTGCTCCATCCCTTAGCTCTATTTCAGACTGATATACTGCTTCATCCCGTAGCTCTATTTCAGACTGATATACTGCTCCATACTAGAGATCTGTTTCAGACTGATATACTGCTCCATACTAGAGATCTGTTTCAGACTGATATACTGCTCCATACTAGAGATCTGTTTCAGACTGATATACTGCTCCATCCCGTAGCTCTATTTCAGACTGATATACTGCTCCATACTAGAGATCTGTTTCAGACTGATATACTGCTCCATACTAGAGATCTGTTTCACACTGATATACTGCTCCATACTAGAGATCTATTTCAGACTGATATACTGCTCCATCCCGTAGCTCTATTTCAGACTGATATACTGCTCCATACTAGAGATCTGTTTCAGACTGATATACTGCTCCATACTAGAGATCTGTTTCAGACTGATATACTGCTCCATACTAGAGATCTGTTTCAGACTGATATACTGCTCCATACTAGAGATCTGTTTCAGACTGATATACTGCTCCATACTAGAGATCTGTTTCAGACTGAAATACTGCTCCATACTAGAGATCTGTTTCAGACTGATATACTGCTCCATACTAAAGATCTGTTTCAGACTGATATACTGCTCCATACTAAAGATCTGTTTCAGACTGATATACTGCTCCATACTAGAGATCTGTTTCAGACTAATATACTGCTCCATACTAGAGATCTGTTTCAGACTGATATACTGCTCCATACTAGAGATCTGTTTCAGACTGATATACTGCTCCATACTAGAGATCTGTTTCAGACTGATATACTGCTCCATACTAGAGATCTGTTTCAGACTGATATACTGCTCCATACTAGAGATCTGTTTCAGACTGATATACTGCTCCATACTAGAGATCTGTTTCAGACTGATATACTGCTCCATCCCGTAGCTCTATTTCAGACTGATATACTGCTCCACCCCGTAGCTCTATTTCAGACTGATATACTGCTCCATACTAGAGATCTGTTTCAGACTGATATACTGCTCCATACTAGAGATCTGTTTCAGACGGATATACTGCTCCATACTAGAGATCTGTTTCAGACTGATATACTGCTCCATACTAGAGATCTGTTTCAGACTGATATACTGCTCCATACTAGAGCTCTGTTTCAGACTGATATACTGCTCCATACTAGAGATCTGTTTCAGACTGATATACTGCTCCATACTAGAGATCTGTTTCAGACTGATATACTGCTCCATACTAGAGATCTGTTTCAGACTGATATACTGCTCCATACTAGAGATCTGTTTCAGACTGATATACTACTCCATCCTAGAGATCTGTTTCAGACTGATATACTGCTCCATCCCGTAGCTCTATTTCAGACTGATATACTGCTCCATACTAGAGATCTGTTTCAGACTGATATACTGCTCCATACTAGAGATCTGTTTCAGACTGATATACTGCTCCATACTAGAGATCTGTTTCAGACTGATATACTGCTCCATACTAGAGATCTGTTTCAGACTGATATACTGCTCCATACTAGAGATCTGTTTCAGACTGATATACTGCTCCATACTAGAGATCTGTTTCAGACTGATATACTGCTCCATACTAGAGATCTGTTTCAGACTGATATACTGCTCCATACTAGAGATCTGTTTCAGACTGATATACTGCTCCATCCCGTAGCTCTGTTTCAGACTGATATACTGCTCCATACTAGAGATCTGTTTCAGACTGATATACTGCTCCATACTAGAGATCTGTTTCAGACTGATATACTGCTCCATACTAGAGATCTGTTTCAGACTGATATACTGCTCCATACTAGAGATCTGTTTCAGACTGATATACTGCTCCGTACTAGAGAGCTGTTTCAGACTGATATACTGCTTCATACTAGAGATCTGTTTCAGACTGATATACTGCTCCATACTAGAGATCTGTTTCAGACTGATATACTGCTCCATACTAGAGATCTGTTTCAGACTGATATACTGCTCCATACTAGAGATCTGTTTCAGACTGATATACTGCTCCATACTAGAGATCTGTTTCAGACTGATATACTGCTCCATACTAGAGATCTGTTTCAGACTGATATAATGCTCCATACTAGAGATCTGTTTCAGACTGATATACTGCTCCATACTAGAGATCTGTTTCAGACTGATATACTGCTCCATACTAGAGATCTGTTTCAGACTGATATACTGCTCCATCCCGTAGCTCTATTTCAGACTGATATACTGCTCCATACTAGAGATCTGTTTCAGACTGATATACTGCTCCATACTAGAGATCTGTTTCAGACTGATATACTGCTCCATACTAGAGATCTGTTTCAGACTGATATACTGCTCCATCCCGTAGCTCTGTTTCAGACTGATATACTGCTCCATACTAGAGATCTGTTTCAGACTGATATACTGCTCCATACTAGAGATCTGTTTCAGACTGATATACTGCTCCATCCCGTAGCTCTGTTTCAGACTGATATACTGCTCCATACTAGAGATCTGTTTCAGACTGATATACTGCTCCATACTAGAGATCTGTTTCAGACTGATATACTGCTCCATACTAGAGATCTGTTTCGGACTGATATACTGCTCCATACTAGAGATCTGTTTCAGACTGATATACTGCTCCATACTAGAGATCTGTTTCAGACTGATATACTGCTCCATCCCGTAGCTCTATTTCAGACTGATATACTGCTCCATACTAGAGATCTGTTTCAGACTGATATACTGCTCCATACTAGAGATCTGTTTCAGACTGATATATTGCTCCATACTAGAGATCTGTTTCAGACTGATATACTGCTCCATACTAGAGATCTATTTCAGACTGATATACTGCTCCATACTAGAGATCTGTTTCAGACTGATATACTGCTCCATACTAGAGATCTGTTTCAGACTGATATACTGCTCCATCCCGTAGCTCTGTTTCAGACTGATATACTGCTCCATACTAGAGATCTGTTTCAGACTGATATACTGCTCCATACTAGAGATCTGTTTCAGACAGATATACTGCTCCATACTAGAGATCTATTTCAGACTGATATACTGCTCCATACTAGAGATCTGTTTCAGACTGATATACTGCTCCATACTAGAGATCTGTTTCAGACTGATATACTGCTCCATCCCATAGCTCTGTTTCAGACTGATATACTGCTCCATACTAGAGATCTGTTTCAGACTGATATACTGCTCCATACTAGAGATCTGTTTCAGACTGATATACTGCTCCATCCCGTAGCTCTGTTTCAGACTGATATACTGCTCCATACTAGAGATCTGTTTCAGACTGATATACTGCTCCATACTAGAGATCTATTTCAGACTGATATACTGCTCCATACTAGAGATCTGTTTCAGACTGATATACTGCTCCATACTAGAGATCTGTTTCAGAATGATATACTGCTCCATACTAGAGATCTGTTTCAGACTGATATACTGCTCCATCCCGTAGCTCTGTTTCAGACTGATATACTGCTCCATACTAGAGATCTGTTTCAGACTGATATACTGCTCCATACTAGAGATCTGTTTCAGACTGATATACTGCTCCATACTAGAGATCTGTTTCGGACTGATATACTGCTCCATCCCGTAGCTCTATTTCAGACTGATATACTGCTCCATACTAGAGATCTGTTTCAGACTGATATACTGCTCCATACTAGAGATCTGTTTCAGACTGATATACTGCTCCATACTAGAGATCTGTTTCAGACTGATATACTGCTCCATACTAGAGATCTGTTTCAGACTGATATACTGCTCCATACTAGAGATCTGTTTCAGACTGATATACTGCTCCATACTAGAGATCTGTTTCAGACTGATATACTGCTCCATACTAGAGATCTGTTTCAGACTGATATACTGCTCCATACTAGAGATCTGTTTCAGACTGATATACTGCTCCATCCCGTAGCTCTGTTTCAGACTGATATACTGCTCCATACTAGAGATCTGTTTCAGACTGATATACTGCTCCATACTAGAGATCTGTTTCAGACTGATATACTGCTCCATACTAGAGATCTGTTTCAGACTGATATACTGCTCCATACTAGAGATCTGTTTCAGACTGATATACTGCTCCGTACTAGAGAGCTGTTTCAGACTGATATACTGCTTCATACTAGAGATCTGTTTCAGACTGATATACTGCTCCATACTAGAGATCTGTTTCAGACTGATATACTGCTCCATACTAGAGATCTGTTTCAGACTGATATACTGCTCCATACTAGAGATCTGTTTCAGACTGATATACTGCTCCATACTAGAGATCTGTTTCAGACTGATATACTGCTCCATACTAGAGATCTGTTTCAGACTGATATAATGCTCCATACTAGAGATCTGTTTCAGACTGATATACTGCTCCATACTAGAGATCTGTTTCAGACTGATATACTGCTCCATACTAGAGATCTGTTTCAGACTGATATACTGCTCCATCCCGTAGCTCTATTTCAGATTGATATACTGCTCCATACTAGAGATCTGTTTCAGACTGATATACTGCTCCATACTAGAGATCTGTTTCAGACTGATATACTGCTCCATACTAGAGATCTGTTTCAGACTGATATACTGCTCCATCCCGTAGCTCTGTTTCAGACTGATATACTGCTCCATACTAGAGATCTGTTTCAGACTGATATACTGCTCCATACTAGAGATCTGTTTCAGACTGATATACTGCTCCATCCCGTAGCTCTGTTTCAGACTGATATACTGCTCCATACTAGAGATCTGTTTCAGACTGATATACTGCTCCATACTAGAGATCTGTTTCAGACTGATATACTGCTCCATACTAGAGATCTGTTTCGGACTGATATACTGCTCCATACTAGAGATCTGTTTCAGACTGATATACTGCTCCATACTAGAGATCTGTTTCAGACTGATATACTGCTCCATCCCGTAGCTCTATTTCAGACTGATATACTGCTCCATACTAGAGATCTGTTTCAGACTGATATACTGCTCCATACTAGAGATCTGTTTCAGACTGATATATTGCTCCATACTAGAGATCTGTTTCAGACTGATATACTGCTCCATACTAGAGATCTATTTCAGACTGATATACTGCTCCATACTAGAGATCTGTTTCAGACTGATATACTGCTCCATACTAGAGATCTGTTTCAGACTGATATACTGCTCCATCCCGTAGCTCTGTTTCAGACTGATATACTGCTCCATACTAGAGATCTGTTTCAGACTGATATACTGCTCCATACTAGAGATCTGTTTCAGACAGATATACTGCTCCATACTAGAGATCTATTTCAGACTGATATACTGCTCCATACTAGAGATCTGTTTCAGACTGATATACTGCTCCATACTAGAGATCTGTTTCAGACTGATATACTGCTCCATCCCATAGCTCTGTTTCAGACTGATATACTGCTCCATACTAGAGATCTGTTTCAGACTGATATACTGCTCCATACTAGAGATCTGTTTCAGACTGATATACTGCTCCATCCCGTAGCTCTGTTTCAGACTGATATACTGCTCCATACTAGAGATCTGTTTCAGACTGATATACTGCTCCATACTAGAGATCTATTTCAGACTGATATACTGCTCCATACTAGAGATCTGTTTCAGACTGATATACTGCTCCATACTAGAGATCTGTTTCAGAATGATATACTGCTCCATACTAGAGATCTGTTTCAGACTGATATACTGCTCCATCCCGTAGCTCTGTTTCAGACTGATATACTGCTCCATACTAGAGATCTGTTTCAGACTGATATACTGCTCCATACTAGAGATCTGTTTCAGACTGATATACTGCTCCATACTAGAGATCTGTTTCGGACTGATATACTTCTCCATACTTGTCAAGTTCTGCGTGATTTCTCGCTGACCACAGCTCTGCCCAAACTTGAAAACGGCTTTATCCTTGATGAACGCAAAGGACAACTCAAAACTGTTCACTTTATGATTTTTTATTGTCATAAAGGTGGAACAGAATAGGTTGATAACCTTCAAAACACACAAACAAAACCCCATGGATTAGTTACAAATAACTCTCAATTCCACTTTCTCAAAAATAAGCATAAACTAATGTTACTGAATCCTCAAACCTAACCAAACAATCATTTCGTCATTTAGATTAACCTAGGATCATTGCAAGTTAATAATTAAATATCAATATCATAATTAAACATTTAACAATACACATGGTTATCAACTGTCAAGTTCTACGTTCACATAATGAAGTCTTCACTATTTAATTTAATTAATAATTGTATTGTATGTTACAACCAAACAAAAAGGGCATATAGAAGCATGAATTCACAACACATTCTGTCCTACCAGTTGCGTCTTTGGATGATCAGGAGCTGTGGTCATTGGTATCTCTTCTCAGGAATGAGTGAGAGCCAAGTATGCTTTTACCAAACATTTCGATGCCATGCACATGCACTGCTTGTGGGTGCGCAGGTTAATATGGTCCCCAGAGCACTTCCTGGTGGTTGGTTTCAACAGCTCCGGTTGCATGGTTGCCCCCTGCAGGTTGGGAGTGCTTTGAGCACCCTGGGTGGATTTAGGCTTGAGTGCTCGGTATAGCTTGTAGTCAGGAATTGACACAACACCTCCCACTTGACCTCCTGGTTCTTCAACCCAAGGAGGTCACACAGAACTGTGATGTGTTGGATTCAGTTACTCTATTTTTGATCCTGTTGCTGCTGCTCTTCAACTGGAAGCAAGACAACTATCCGTCTGACATCCCTGTGAAGAACTGTTGCTGGTATCTTGATTGAATGTTTTTCCATCTTTTTAGTGGGCTTCACAGTTGCGACTGGGTAGCTCTCAAGGCGTTCTGGTCGGCCAGCCAAACGACATCTCCAATTGCCACATTCCTGTGAGCGGTGTGCCACTTGGTCCGGACAAACAGGTTTGGTCCGGCTAACTGACTCCATTTCCTCCAGAATCGGTCAACTTCTGTTTGGATGGTTCTTAATCTCTTGTAGGAGTAACCTTCAAAGTCAAAGGTCCCTGGATCTCCTCTGGGTCCGGTTCGTCCGAGTAGAAGTGAATTTGGGCTAATGTATTCTACACAGTCCTCTCTGCTCTGAGTCCTGGCATCAATAGGCCGCTCATTGGCAAGGTTGGAAGCCATATAAAGGAAAGTCTGAAATTCACCCCATGTGAGGACTCCATTACCTCCCAGATTGTGTAAAGCCCGCTTCACAGTTCGGACAGCGGCTTCAGCAGCTCCGTTTCTGTGAGGTGAGTCTGCTGGATGGATCCTCCAGCTCCATTCTGTGCCATGCTTGGAAACGTGGTTTTCAAGCTTCGACTTCTCCAGCCGGTCCAGAAACATGTAGAGTTCTTTGAGGGCAGGTCTGGCTCCGACAAAGTTTTTTCCAGGATCCGACCACAATTTCCTTGGATGCCCTCTCAGTGCCGTAAATCTTTGGTAGGCTAACAGGAAGCCTTCAGCTGACTGGTCGCTGACAAGGTCTGTGTGCATAGCTCTTGACACCATGCAGCAAAAGACAATTCCCCACACCTTAAGTTTCACCTTCTTTCTCACCTCATCCTTCACTTCATAAGGTCCAAATAAGTCCACTGTGGTGTACTCAAAGGGATTGGCTGGTGTTATTCTCTCCGATGGAAGGTCACTCATGATCTGTTGGCATCTCCGGGCCTTAAGTTTCCTGCATGTCACACAGTTATCAACGATCCTTTGAGCTAGTTTCCGGCCTCTTACCACCCACGCTTTCCTTCTCATCCGGAGGAGTGTGCCTGCGATGTCTTCATGATTTGTCTTGTGGGCTTCTTGAGCTAGAAGGGAGGATACCCATGACGTGCAGGGCAAGATTGGTACTGCAGTTTTTTCTTCATTAAAGATTTGGAATCTTCCTCCACAGAGCAAGAGTCCAGTGTTTTCCTCTTTGACCACAGCAAGCCTGCTGAGTGTGGTGTCTGGCCAGGTTACATCCTTTTGGGCTGCAAGGAAGAGATCCCTGAGTGCATCTTCACACTCCATGATGGTAAGTGTAGCTTTCTTGATTCTGGACTTGATCTCAAGAGCTGAAGGAATTTCCTTTTTCTTTGGCTTGCTTGTGGTGGTGGTCTTGGCTAGCATTTCTTTCCACCTTGTGGCAGCTCTCCACACCCAGGCAATGACTCTTGTCAACCTGGTTAAACTGCTGAACTTGCTGATGTTAAGGATATTCCCCACTGAATAACCAGAAGGTGGTCTTTGGACTTGGATTCGGTGCCCTCTTCCATTAGGGCTGCTTTGCAGGTCTTTACCTTTGTCAGAGGTTGGAGATATTGGTATACGTGGAGCATGTTGGATCTTTTTCCCCACCTGCGCTCGGGTCAGTGCTGCTGTAAAACATTTCCTTTGGAGCTTGTTTATGCCTTCTTTGGCATCTGCAGCGACTTCTTTGGCTGACTTTGTCGGCCAATCCTCTACAGGTCGTTTCAGAAACTCTGGGCCGTTCTGCCACACAGAGTTCTCTTTGAGGTCCTCTGGGGTTGCTCCTCTTGTCACGAGGTCAGCAATGTTTTGCTCACCTGGAATCCATCTCCAGTCCTCAACTGATGTGGACTTCTGGATCTCTCCCACTCTGTTTGCAAAAAAGGTCTGGTACCCATAACTGTCCCTTTGGATTGCACCCAGCACAGTTTGACTATCTAACAGATGGATCCAACGTCCTACTTGCATCCGACTGTGCTTTTCAATGTATTTCCTGAGTCTTGCAGCGAACACAGCACCACAGACTTCAGCCTTCACTGGTTCTCCCTTTTGGTCAAGTGGTGTAAGCTTGGCTTTGGACTCAACAAGTCGGACCAGGATGCCTTGCTCGGTCTCCCACCTGAAGTATGCCACTGCTCCATAACTCTGGTCGCTCCCATCTGAGAATGTTATTCCCCAGGGTTCTCCAATCCTTTTGACTGGAGTCAGGCTTCTATGGAAGGTAATTTGGTTGAGGTGTCTGTATTCCTCAAACAGGTGGATTGCTTCTCCTCTAAGTTTCTCAGACAGAGGTGTGTCCCATGTGTCTCTTGTTAGAGCTTTGCCTCCAGTTTCTTGGAATGCTTTTCTGACTAAAATGGCTCCTTTCTGTTTGGCAGGTGTTGCAAGGCCTATTGGGTCATACAAACTAGCTACTTGGCTAAGCAGTTGCCTTCTGGTCAGTGGGTTTGGAGTTTTCATTCTCACTTCCTCTCCAACGAGATCTTGACTGATCCTCATCTTCTTTTGTCTCTTTGAGAAGTTTATCGAGGTCATGAGGTACAGTTTGTCTGATTCGACTAAATAACCAACTCCAAGGGCTCTGTTGTCTCCTTCTCTCACTTGGTTGGGGAGGATGAAGACTTCATCTGATGATGTTGGATGTTCTGATGTAGATGTTTGCCTCCCACTTTGGCCTGATCGGACCCACGGCTTGAGGAAGTATCCACCTGCCTTTAGGATTTCTTCGACTTTTTTGGTGGTTCCGTCTAGCTTTTCCAGGTCATTATGGGATGTCAGGATGTCATCTACGTAGGAATCCTCTTCAAGGACCCTCCGTTCCTCTTTCAGATGTGTGAACATGGGCAACTTCGCTGTTTCTCTCATGGCTAGTTGTGCGATACACCCTGCTGGTCGATCGCCCATGTTGACCCTGGTGATGGCATATTCCTCAATGTCCCCATCATCACCGTCTCTCCAGAGGAATCTATGGAGGTGCATCTCCAGGTCTTCGAGCCACACAGAATTGTACATCTTTTTGATGTCGCCGAGAGCAGCATGGATTCCTCTCCTGAACCTTAGCAGTACCGCTCGAATAGGATTAAGTACATCAGGCCCTTTCAGAAGAAGGTCATTCATGCTGCTTCCTCTAAACCTCTGGCTGCTGTTCCATACCAGTCGGACAGGTGTAGTTATAGAGTGTGGGTTTGGTGCTATCAAGTGACTGACGTACCATACTGGACCTTTCCAGTCGGCAATGGTCTTTCTAGTGAGTTTCTTTGCTGCCTTCCTTTCCACCATCTCATGAACTTGAGTTGTGTATGCTGCACGCCAATCTGGTTCTCTCTTGAGTTGTTTCTCCGTCCTCAGAAACGTGGCTTCCACTGCGCTTCTGTTGTTGGGCAGGGAACTTGGATCTTCAATCCAAGGGTATTTTGTGTCCCAGTGAGGCTCCTGACTATGCACATCTGACTCCACGTAACTGAGACCTTGCCTGATTATCTCAAGCTCTCTTTCTTCACTAAGAGTAATGTCTTTGCCTCCTGGTTGACAGTTACCACAACGACATCCTCCACACATGGGTTCACAGGCCGCACCAATGCTGTCCCACTTCCACCAGTCCAAGAACTCTTTGCCAATAACAGTGGTTTTAGTTTCAGCTCTAGATTCTTGCATCTCAGCAATTTCTTGATACTTTACTGCTGTGATTCTCATAGATCGTGCAAAATGAGTTTCAGAATTGTGCAGGGCCATGTCCACTACTTCACAGAGGTCTGGATGTGCTCCTCCAACGGTCTTTCCTAAAGGGCTCTCCCACAGGACAAGATCTCCTACTACCTTTACTCTCTGTGGAGCAAGTCTTCCTTCCCGGTGGCTTATGAGAAGCTCAACATGTTCTGGTCTGTGAAGGTCTTCCAGGTTGGTATCGGGGAAGAACTTCTTGAGGTGTTGTGCTTTGATTGCTCTGTGAACTTTTGCAATTTCATCCAACCCATAACAGATCAGCTCATGAGCTTTCTCCGTGCCTCTTGGTGTCTTGACTCTCACCTTGAGTAAGTATCTTTTGGTCTTCACCTTCATGGCCATGCCTCCAACTCCATGGACGACTAGTGTGATCCTTTCACTTCGAAGCTTCAGTCTCCTGGCGGCTGTGTGAGTGATGTAGTTGGTGTCTGATGCTAAGTCAATGAGAGTTCCAATTTTCTGCCCTGCGTTAGTAGTTACTTCGAGAAGCATAAGAATAACTGGTAATTCACGTGTGCTTGAGTCCATTACCCCAGGAAGGCTTCCTCCAGTGCAGTGTGATTTTGCCATGTTGGTGAAAGCATTCCTGAATTTTTCTGCCATGTCCGGGGTGAGCTCACGTATTAATCTCTCTTGCTCCTCTGTGAATGTTTGCCTCCTGGTGCTGGGTTTTTCCACTTTCACGTATTCTTTCCTCTTAGCCCCTCCTTTAAGGCAGAGAAAGAAATGGTGATCCGAGGAGCTTCCTCTTTTGCAGTCTCTGTTTCTGCAAAGGTAAGTGTCCGTACATTCCTCATCCTCTCCATGACATCTGAGGCATCTTCTGCATGCTCCCAGTCTTTCGACAGCATTCAGCTTCTCACTAGGCTTTAGTTCTTTGAACTGCTTACAAAAGAAAATCTTCTCACGGTGCTTTTCATCTCCACACACAACGCATCCTCCCTTTCTCGTGGACCTTGTGGAAGCATACCGCTTCTCCGGGTACGTAGCTTTCTTTTCAGGTTTTTCACTTACACCCAACTGGTCTAGTTTCTCCAGTATGTCCTCTTGTGTCTTTAAAAATCTTAGAAGGCTGTCGAAGTGATTGTCAGGTGTGACTCCATTTCTTGGGTTGACCATGAATGTCAGCCAGTCCCTCTTCATGTTATCCGGCAGCTTGCTCTCTATGGATCTGATGACAAGGGGATTCTTTATGGCTCCACTGCTTTCGAGCTCCGTGAGGTCATTCAGGGCCTTTTCCACAGCTTGAATCAGGTCAATAACCTTCCTTGGTTGGTGTGACTTTAAAGGAGGGATCCTCTCCAGGTCCTCAATTATCTCCAAAACAATTGTTGGCTTATTTCCATACCGGTTTTGGAGTACTCTAAACATGTCTTCAGCACTGTTATATGTTGACAGGCGCAGGTCTCTACATATTCTCTCGTCCACACTGTCAAGAAGTTGAAACTTCTTCACCTCCACTGAACCAGTCGGCTCTCCCTGCTTTTGCAGGCTCTCCCAGTCTTTCCTCCATCTGTGGAAATTCCTCCTAAGCCCAGTGAATTTAGGTAGACTGGTTGGTTTTATTCTCACCACTGGTTGTGGGACTGCTCTTGGTTGAAGCTCTGTAGGTCTTCTGTCCTCTTCTGCAATTCTCTGTGCGATGAGGAATTCTGTTCTTTTGGCCTCGAGGTTACTGCCGAATATTCTCAGATCTTTTACTCTGCCCTTCAGATCTGCAGTCTCATCGTGTGGGACCCATTTTTCCCAGTCTTTCAGGCTTTCACTTGCATCATGGATTAGCTTCCTCGCTCTTTCCAGCTGTAGTTCATAGCCGTCCCTGTTAATAGCAGTGACGGGGGTCTCTTTGGCTCTGTCACAGGCTTTCTCCGCTTCTTGGATTGCAAAGTCTACCTCCTCTTTACCATATCTTGGCCAGAGGTTGAATTGGACTGCCTCTCGGATTTCCTCCAATTTCATGTCGCACTCTTCAATCGTCCTTTCAAGATCAGCCTGCTGGTCCTTGTCGAGCTTGACCTCTTCATCTCCCTTAGTTCCCGCTTCAGCCAGTAGGCCAACCGCGTAGTCATCATTTGAATCACCGACTCTTCTAGCCAGGGAACTGAGCTTGCTGAACTCCTCTTGTAGTTCATGCTTAATCATACCAGCTGCAGCTTTACTCAGGTAGTTTGCTTGTCTGGTGAAAGCAGATTTGGCTAAGGTCCGCTCTTGCTTCAGTTGCTTGACTGTTTTCCCAAAAGTTTCCTTGGCCATGGTGTAGAGTTTCACAGGCAATTCTTCCTTTGCGTCGACAGCTTGACTTCAGCCCTTTGATCCTCGTCTTCACTGCCGCGCTGGTTATCAACTGTCAAGTTCTGCGTGATTTCTGGCTGACCACAGCTCTGCCCAAACTTGAAAACGGCTTTATCCTTGATGAACGCAAAGGACAACTCAAAACTGTTCACTTTATGATTTTTTATTGTCATAAAGGTGGAACAGAATAGGTTGATAACCTTCAAAACACACAAACAAAACCCCATGGATTAGTTACAAATAACTCTCAATTCCACTTTCTCAAAAATAAGCATAAACTAATGTTACTGAATCCTCAAACCTAACCAAACAATCATTTCGTCATTTAGATTAACCTAGGATCATTGCAAGTTAATAATTAAATATCAATATCATAATTAAACATTTAACAATACACATGGTTATCAACTGTCAAGTTCTACGTTCACATAATGAAGTCTTCACTATTTAATTTAATTAATAATTGTATTGTATGTTACAACCAAACAAAAAGGGCATATAGAAGCATGAATTCACAACACATTCTGTCCTACCAGTTGCGTCTTTGGATGATCAGGAGCTGTGGTCATTGGTATCTCTTCTCAGGAATGAGTGAGAGCCAAGTATGCTTTTACCAAACATTTCGATGCCATGCACATGCACTGCTTGTGGGTGCGCAGGTTAATATGGTCCCCAGAGCACTTCCTGGTGGTTGGTTTCAACAGCTCCGGTTGCATGGTTGCCCCCTGCAGGTTGGGAGTGCTTTGAGCACCCTGGGTGGATTTAGGCTTGAGTGCTCGGTATAGCTTGTAGTCAGGAATTGACACAACAATACTAGAGATCTGTTTCAGACTGATATACTGCTCCATACTAGAGATCTGTTTCAGACTGATATACTGCTCCATCCCGTAGCTCTATTTCAGACTGATATACTGCTCCATACTAGAGATCTGTTTCAGACTGATATACTGCTCCATACTAGAGATCTGTTTCAGACTGATATATTGCTCCATACTAGAGATCTGTTTCAGACTGATATACTGCTCCATACTAGAGATCTATTTCAGACTGATATACTGCTCCATACTAGAGATCTGTTTCAGACTGATATACTGCTCCATACTAGAGATCTGTTTCAGACTGATATACTGCTCCATCCCGTAGCTCTGTTTCAGACTGATATACTGCTCCATACTAGAGATCTGTTTCAGACTGATATACTGCTCCATACTAGAGATCTGTTTCAGACTGATATACTGCTCCATACTAGAGATCTATTTCAGACTGATATACTGCTCCATACTAGAGATCTGTTTCAGACTGATATACTGCTCCATACTAGAGATCTGTTTCAGACTGATATACTGCTCCATCCCGTAGCTCTGTTTCAGACTGATATACTGCTCCATACTAGAGATCTGTTTCAGACTGATATACTGCTCCATACTAGAGATCTGTTTCAGACTGATATACTGCTCCATACTAGAGATCTGTTTCAGACTGATATACTGCTCCATACTAGAGATCTGTTTCAGACTGATATACTGCTCCATCCCGTAGCTCTGTTTCAGACTGATATACTGCTCAATACTAGAGATCTGTTTCAGACTGATATACTGCTCCATACTAGAGATCTGTTTCAGACTGATATACTTCTCCATACTAGAGATCTGTTTCAGACTGATATACTGCTCCATACTAGAGATCTGTTTCAGACTGATATACTGCTCCATACTAGAGATCTGTTTCAGACTGATATACTGCTCCATCCCGTAGCTCCATTTCAGACTGATATACTGCTCCATACTAGAGATCTGTTTCAGACTGATATACTGCTCCATACTAGAGATCTGTTTCAGACTGAAATATTGCTCCATACTAGAGATCTGTTTCAGACTGATATACTGCTCCATACTAGAGATCTATTTCAGACTGATATACTGCTCCATACTAGAGATCTGTTTCAGACTGATATACCGCTCCATACTAGAGATCTGTTTCAGACTGATATACTGCTCCATCCCGTAGCTCTGTTTCAGACTGATATACTGCTCCATACTAGAGATCTGTTTCAGACTGATATACTGCTCCATCCCGTAGCTCTGTTTCAGACTGATATACTGCTCCATACTAGAGATCTGTTTCAGACTGATATACTGCTCCATACTAGAGATCTATTTCAGACTGATATACTGCTCCATACTAGAGATCTGTTTCAGACTGATATACTGCTCCATACTAGAGATCTGTTTCAGACTGATATACTGCTCCATACTAGAGATCTGTTTCAGACTGATATACTGTTCCATCCCGTAGCTCTATTTCAGACTGATATACTGCTCCATACTAGAGATCTGTTTCAGACTGATATACTGCTCCATACTAGAGATCTGTTTCAGACTGATATACTGCTCCATACTAGAGATCTGTTTCAGACTGATATACTGCTCCATACTAGAGAGCTATTTCAGACTGATATACTGCTCCATACTAGAGATCTGTTTCAGACTGATATACTGCTCCATACTGTAGCTCTGTTTCAGCCTGAAATACTGCTCCATCCCGTAGCTCTGTTTCAGACTGATATACTGCTCCATACTAGAGATCTGTTTCAGACTGATATACTGCTCCATACTAGAGATCTGTTTCAGACTGATATTCTGCTCCATACTAGAGATCTGTTTCAGACTGATATACTGCTCCATCCCGTAGCTCTGTTTCAGACTGATATACTGCTCCATACTAGAGATCTGTTTCAGACTGATATACTGCTCCATACTAGAGATCTGTTTCAGACTGATATACTGCTCCATCCTTTAGCTCTGTTTCAGACTGATATACTGCTCCATACTAGAGATCTGTTTCAGACTGATATACTGCTCCATACTAGAGATCTGTTTCAGACTGATATACTGCTCCATACTAGAGATCTGTTTCAGACTGATATACTGCTCCATACTAGAGATCTGTTTCAGACTGATATACTGCTCCATCCCATAGCTCTATTTCAGACTGATATACTGCTCCATCCCGTAGCTCTATTTCAGACTGATATACTGCTCCATACTAGAGATCTGTTTCAGACTGATATACTGCTCCATACTAGAGATCTGTTTCAGACTGATATACTGCTCCATACTAGAGATCTGTTTCAGACTGATATACTGCTCCATACTAGAGATCTGTTTCAGACTGATATACTGCTCCATACTAGAGATCTGTTTCAGACTGATATACTGCTCCATCCCGTAGCTCTGTTTCAGACTGATATACGGCCCCATACTAGAGATCTGTTTCAGACTGATATACTGCTCCATACTAGAGATCTGTTTCAGACTGATATACTGCTCCATACTAGAGATCTGTTTCAGACTGATATACTGCTCCATACTAGAGATCTGTTTCATACTGATATACTGCTCCATACTAGAGATCTGTTTCAGACTGATATACTGCTCCATACTAGAGATCTGTTTCAGACTGATATACTGCTCCATACTAGAGATCTATTTCAGACTGATATACTGCTCCATACTAGAGATCTGTTTCAGACTGATATACTGCTCCATACTAGAGATCTGTTTCAGACTGATATACTGCTCCATACTAGAGATCTGTTTCAGACTGATATACTGTTCCATCCCGTAGCTCTATTTCAGACTGATATACTGATCCATACTAGAGATCTGTTTCAGACTGATATACTGCTCCATACTAGAGATCTGTTTCAGACTGATATACTGCTCCATACTAGAGATCTGTTTCAGACTGATATACTACTCCATACTAGAGATCTATTTCAGACTGATATACTGCTCCATACTAGAGATCTGTTTCAGACTGATATACTGCTCCATACTAGAGATCTGTTTCAGACTGATATACTGCTCCATCCTTTAGCTCTGTTTCAGACTGATATACTGTTCCATCCCGTAGCTCTGTTTCAGACTGATATACTGCTCCATACTAGAGATCTGTTTCAGACTGATATACTGCTCCATACTAGAGATCTGTTTCAGACTGATATACTGCTCCATCCTTTAGCTCTGTTTCAGACTGATATACTGCTCCATACTGGAGATCTGTTTCAGACTGATATACTGCTCCATACTAGAGATCTGTTTCAGACTGATATACTGCTCCATACTAGAGATCTGTTTCAGACTGATATACTGCTCCATCCCATAGCTCTATTTCAGACTGATATACTGCTCCATCCCGTAGCTCTATTTCAGACTGATATACTGCTCCATACTAGAGATCTGTTTCAGACTGATATACTGCTCCATCCCGTAGCTCTGTTTCAGACTGATATACGGCCCCATACTAGAGATCTGTTTAAGACTGATATACTTCTCCATACTAGAGATCTGTTTCAGACTGATATACTGCTCCATACTAGAGATCTGTTTCAGACTGATATACTGCTCCATACTAGAGATCTGTTTCAGACTGATATAGTGCTCCATACTAGAGATCTGTTTCATACTGATATACTGCTCCATACTAGAGATCTGTTTCAGACTGATATACTGCTCCATACTAGAGATCTGTTTCAGACTGATATACTGCTCCATACTAGAGATCTGTTTCAGACTGATATACTGCTCCATCCCGTAGCTCTGTTTCAGACTGATATACTGCTCCATACTAGAGATCTGTTTCAGACTGATATACTGCTCCATACTAGAGATCTGTTTCAGACTGATATACTGCTCCATACTAGAGATCTGTTTCGGACTGATATACTGCTCCATACTAGAGATCTGTTTCAGACTGATATACTGCTCCATACTAGAGATCTGTTTCAGACTGATATACTGCTCCATCCCGTAGCTCTATTTCAGACTGATATACTGCTCCATACTAGAGATCTGTTTCAGACTGATATACTGCTCCATACTAGAGATCTGTTTCAGACTGATATATTGCTCCATACTAGAGATCTGTTTCAGACTGATATACTGCTCCATACTAGAGATCTATTTCAGACTGATATACTGCTCCATACTAGAGATCTGTTTCAGACTGATATACTGCTCCATACTAGAGATCTGTTTCAGACTGATATACTGCTCCATCCCGTAGCTCTGTTTCAGACTGATATACTGCTCCATACTAGAGATCTGTTTCAGACTGATATACTGCTCCATACTAGAGATCTGTTTCAGACAGATATACTGCTCCATACTAGAGATCTATTTCAGACTGATATACTGCTCCATACTAGAGATCTGTTTCAGACTGATATACTGCTCCATACTAGAGATCTGTTTCAGACTGATATACTGCTCCATCCCATAGCTCTGTTTCAGACTGATATACTGCTCCATACTAGAGATCTGTTTCAGACTGATATACTGCTCCATACTAGAGATCTGTTTCAGACTGATATACTGCTCCATCCCGTAGCTCTGTTTCAGACTGATATACTGCTCCATACTAGAGATCTGTTTCAGACTGATATACTGCTCCATACTAGAGATCTATTTCAGACTGATATACTGCTCCATACTAGAGATCTGTTTCAGACTGATATACTGCTCCATACTAGAGATCTGTTTCAGAATGATATACTGCTCCATACTAGAGATCTGTTTCAGACTGATATACTGCTCCATCCCGTAGCTCTGTTTCAGACTGATATACTGCTCCATACTAGAGATCTGTTTCAGACTGATATACTGCTCCATACTAGAGATCTGTTTCAGACTGATATACTGCTCCATACTAGAGATCTGTTTCGGACTGATATACTTCTCCATACTTGTCAAGTTCTGCGTGATTTCTGGCTGACCACAGCTCTGCCCAAACTTGAAAACGGCTTTATCCTTGATGAACGCAAAGGACAACTCAAAACTGTTCACTTTATGATTTTTTATTGTCATAAAGGTGGAACAGAATAGGTTGATAACCTTCAAAACACACAAACAAAACCCCATGGATTAGTTACAAATAACTCTCAATTCCACTTTCTCAAAAATAAGCATAAACTAATGTTACTGAATCCTCAAACCTAACCAAACAATCATTTCGTCATTTAGATTAACCTAGGATCATTGCAAGTTAATAATTAAATATCAATATCATAATTAAACATTTAACAATACACATGGTTATCAACTGTCAAGTTCTACGTTCACATAATGAAGTCTTCACTATTTAATTTAATTAATAATTGTATTGTATGTTACAACCAAACAAAAAGGGCATATAGAAGCATGAATTCACAACACATTCTGTCCTACCAGTTGCGTCTTTGGATGATCAGGAGCTGTGGTCATTGGTATCTCTTCTCAGGAATGAGTGAGAGCCAAGTATGCTTTTACCAAACATTTCGATGCCATGCACATGCACTGCTTGTGGGTGCGCAGGTTAATATGGTCCCCAGAGCACTTCCTGGTGGTTGGTTTCAACAGCTCCGGTTGCATGGTTGCCCCCTGCAGGTTGGGAGTGCTTTGAGCACCCTGGGTGGATTTAGGCTTGAGTGCTCGGTATAGCTTGTAGTCAGGAATTGACACAACACCTCCCACTTGACCTCCTGGTTCTTCAACCCAAGGAGGTCACACAGAACTGTGATGTGTTGGATTCAGTTACTCTATTTTTGATCCTGTTGCTGCTGCTCTTCAACTGGAAGCAAGACAACTATCCGTCTGACATCCCTGTGAAGAACTGTTGCTGGTATCTTGATTGAATGTTTTTCCATCTTTTTAGTGGGCTTCACAGTTGCGACTGGGTAGCTCTCAAGGCGTTCTGGTCGGCCAGCCAAACGACATCTCCAATTGCCACATTCCTGTGAGCGGTGTGCCACTTGGTCCGGACAAACAGGTTTGGTCCGGCTAACTGACTCCATTTCCTCCAGAATCGGTCAACTTCTGTTTGGATGGTTCTTAATCTCTTGTAGGAGTAACCTTCAAAGTCAAAGGTCCCTGGATCTCCTCTGGGTCCGGTTCGTCCGAGTAGAAGTGAATTTGGGCTAATGTATTCTACACAGTCCTCTCTGCTCTGAGTCCTGGCATCAATAGGCCGCTCATTGGCAAGGTTGGAAGCCATATAAAGGAAAGTCTGAAATTCACCCCATGTGAGGACTCCATTACCTCCCAGATTGTGTAAAGCCCGCTTCACAGTTCGGACAGCGGCTTCAGCAGCTCCGTTTCTGTGAGGTGAGTCTGCTGGATGGATCCTCCAGCTCCATTCTGTGCCATGCTTGGAAACGTGGTTTTCAAGCTTCGACTTCTCCAGCCGGTCCAGAAACATGTAGAGTTCTTTGAGGGCAGGTCTGGCTCCGACAAAGTTTTTTCCAGGATCCGACCACAATTTCCTTGGATGCCCTCTCAGTGCCGTAAATCTTTGGTAGGCTAACAGGAAGCCTTCAGCTGACTGGTCGCTGACAAGGTCTGTGTGCATAGCTCTTGACACCATGCAGCAAAAGACAATTCCCCACACCTTAAGTTTCACCTTCTTTCTCACCTCATCCTTCACTTCATAAGGTCCAAATAAGTCCACTGTGGTGTACTCAAAGGGATTGGCTGGTGTTATTCTCTCCGATGGAAGGTCACTCATGATCTGTTGGCATCTCCGGGCCTTAAGTTTCCTGCATGTCACACAGTTATCAACGATCCTTTGAGCTAGTTTCCGGCCTCTTACCACCCACGCTTTCCTTCTCATCCGGAGGAGTGTGCCTGCGATGTCTTCATGATTTGTCTTGTGGGCTTCTTGAGCTAGAAGGGAGGATACCCATGACGTGCAGGGCAAGATTGGTACTGCAGTTTTTTCTTCATTAAAGATTTGGAATCTTCCTCCACAGAGCAAGAGTCCAGTGTTTTCCTCTTTGACCACAGCAAGCCTGCTGAGTGTGGTGTCTGGCCAGGTTACATCCTTTTGGGCTGCAAGGAAGAGATCCCTGAGTGCATCTTCACACTCCATGATGGTAAGTGTAGCTTTCTTGATTCTGGACTTGATCTCAAGAGCTGAAGGAATTTCCTTTTTCTTTGGCTTGCTTGTGGTGGTGGTCTTGGCTAGCATTTCTTTCCACCTTGTGGCAGCTCTCCACACCCAGGCAATGACTCTTGTCAACCTGGTTAAACTGCTGAACTTGCTGATGTTAAGGATATTCCCCACTGAATAACCAGAAGGTGGTCTTTGGACTTGGATTCGGTGCCCTCTTCCATTAGGGCTGCTTTGCAGGTCTTTACCTTTGTCAGAGGTTGGAGATATTGGTATACGTGGAGCATGTTGGATCTTTTTCCCCACCTGCGCTCGGGTCAGTGCTGCTGTAAAACATTTCCTTTGGAGCTTGTTTATGCCTTCTTTGGCATCTGCAGCGACTTCTTTGGCTGACTTTGTCGGCCAATCCTCTACAGGTCGTTTCAGAAACTCTGGGCCGTTCTGCCACACAGAGTTCTCTTTGAGGTCCTCTGGGGTTGCTCCTCTTGTCACGAGGTCAGCAATGTTTTGCTCACCTGGAATCCATCTCCAGTCCTCAACTGATGTGGACTTCTGGATCTCTCCCACTCTGTTTGCAAAAAAGGTCTGGTACCCATAACTGTCCCTTTGGATTGCACCCAGCACAGTTTGACTATCTAACAGATGGATCCAACGTCCTACTTGCATCCGACTGTGCTTTTCAATGTATTTCCTGAGTCTTGCAGCGAACACAGCACCACAGACTTCAGCCTTCACTGGTTCTCCCTTTTGGTCAAGTGGTGTAAGCTTGGCTTTGGACTCAACAAGTCGGACCAGGATGCCTTGCTCGGTCTCCCACCTGAAGTATGCCACTGCTCCATAACTCTGGTCGCTCCCATCTGAGAATGTTATTCCCCAGGGTTCTCCAATCCTTTTGACTGGAGTCAGGCTTCTATGGAAGGTAATTTGGTTGAGGTGTCTGTATTCCTCAAACAGGTGGATTGCTTCTCCTCTAAGTTTCTCAGACAGAGGTGTGTCCCATGTGTCTCTTGTTAGAGCTTTGCCTCCAGTTTCTTGGAATGCTTTTCTGACTAAAATGGCTCCTTTCTGTTTGGCAGGTGTTGCAAGGCCTATTGGGTCATACAAACTAGCTACTTGGCTAAGCAGTTGCCTTCTGGTCAGTGGGTTTGGAGTTTTCATTCTCACTTCCTCTCCAACGAGATCTTGACTGATCCTCATCTTCTTTTGTCTCTTTGAGAAGTTTATCGAGGTCATGAGGTACAGTTTGTCTGATTCGACTAAATAACCAACTCCAAGGGCTCTGTTGTCTCCTTCTCTCACTTGGTTGGGGAGGATGAAGACTTCATCTGATGATGTTGGATGTTCTGATGTAGATGTTTGCCTCCCACTTTGGCCTGATCGGACCCACGGCTTGAGGAAGTATCCACCTGCCTTTAGGATTTCTTCGACTTTTTTGGTGGTTCCGTCTAGCTTTTCCAGGTCATTATGGGATGTCAGGATGTCATCTACGTAGGAATCCTCTTCAAGGACCCTCCGTTCCTCTTTCAGATGTGTGAACATGGGCAACTTCGCTGTTTCTCTCATGGCTAGTTGTGCGATACACCCTGCTGGTCGATCGCCCATGTTGACCCTGGTGATGGCATATTCCTCAATGTCCCCATCATCACCGTCTCTCCAGAGGAATCTATGGAGGTGCATCTCCAGGTCTTCGAGCCACACAGAATTGTACATCTTTTTGATGTCGCCGAGAGCAGCATGGATTCCTCTCCTGAACCTTAGCAGTACCGCTCGAATAGGATTAAGTACATCAGGCCCTTTCAGAAGAAGGTCATTCATGCTGCTTCCTCTAAACCTCTGGCTGCTGTTCCATACCAGTCGGACAGGTGTAGTTATAGAGTGTGGGTTTGGTGCTATCAAGTGACTGACGTACCATACTGGACCTTTCCAGTCGGCAATGGTCTTTCTAGTGAGTTTCTTTGCTGCCTTCCTTTCCACCATCTCATGAACTTGAGTTGTGTATGCTGCACGCCAATCTGGTTCTCTCTTGAGTTGTTTCTCCGTCCTCAGAAACGTGGCTTCCACTGCGCTTCTGTTGTTGGGCAGGGAACTTGGATCTTCAATCCAAGGGTATTTTGTGTCCCAGTGAGGCTCCTGACTATGCACATCTGACTCCACGTAACTGAGACCTTGCCTGATTATCTCAAGCTCTCTTTCTTCACTAAGAGTAATGTCTTTGCCTCCTGGTTGACAGTTACCACAACGACATCCTCCACACATGGGTTCACAGGCCGCACCAATGCTGTCCCACTTCCACCAGTCCAAGAACTCTTTGCCAATAACAGTGGTTTTAGTTTCAGCTCTAGATTCTTGCATCTCAGCAATTTCTTGATACTTTACTGCTGTGATTCTCATAGATCGTGCAAAATGAGTTTCAGAATTGTGCAGGGCCATGTCCACTACTTCACAGAGGTCTGGATGTGCTCCTCCAACGGTCTTTCCTAAAGGGCTCTCCCACAGGACAAGATCTCCTACTACCTTTACTCTCTGTGGAGCAAGTCTTCCTTCCCGGTGGCTTATGAGAAGCTCAACATGTTCTGGTCTGTGAAGGTCTTCCAGGTTGGTATCGGGGAAGAACTTCTTGAGGTGTTGTGCTTTGATTGCTCTGTGAACTTTTGCAATTTCATCCAACCCATAACAGATCAGCTCATGAGCTTTCTCCGTGCCTCTTGGTGTCTTGACTCTCACCTTGAGTAAGTATCTTTTGGTCTTCACCTTCATGGCCATGCCTCCAACTCCATGGACGACTAGTGTGATCCTTTCACTTCGAAGCTTCAGTCTCCTGGCGGCTGTGTGAGTGATGTAGTTGGTGTCTGATGCTAAGTCAATGAGAGTTCCAATTTTCTGCCCTGCGTTAGTAGTTACTTCGAGAAGCATAAGAATAACTGGTAATTCACGTGTGCTTGAGTCCATTACCCCAGGAAGGCTTCCTCCAGTGCAGTGTGATTTTGCCATGTTGGTGAAAGCATTCCTGAATTTTTCTGCCATGTCCGGGGTGAGCTCACGTATTAATCTCTCTTGCTCCTCTGTGAATGTTTGCCTCCTGGTGCTGGGTTTTTCCACTTTCACGTATTCTTTCCTCTTAGCCCCTCCTTTAAGGCAGAGAAAGAAATGGTGATCCGAGGAGCTTCCTCTTTTGCAGTCTCTGTTTCTGCAAAGGTAAGTGTCCGTACATTCCTCATCCTCTCCATGACATCTGAGGCATCTTCTGCATGCTCCCAGTCTTTCGACAGCATTCAGCTTCTCACTAGGCTTTAGTTCTTTGAACTGCTTACAAAAGAAAATCTTCTCACGGTGCTTTTCATCTCCACACACAACGCATCCTCCCTTTCTCGTGGACCTTGTGGAAGCATACCGCTTCTCCGGGTACGTAGCTTTCTTTTCAGGTTTTTCACTTACACCCAACTGGTCTAGTTTCTCCAGTATGTCCTCTTGTGTCTTTAAAAATCTTAGAAGGCTGTCGAAGTGATTGTCAGGTGTGACTCCATTTCTTGGGTTGACCATGAATGTCAGCCAGTCCCTCTTCATGTTATCCGGCAGCTTGCTCTCTATGGATCTGATGACAAGGGGATTCTTTATGGCTCCACTGCTTTCGAGCTCCGTGAGGTCATTCAGGGCCTTTTCCACAGCTTGAATCAGGTCAATAACCTTCCTTGGTTGGTGTGACTTTAAAGGAGGGATCCTCTCCAGGTCCTCAATTATCTCCAAAACAATTGTTGGCTTATTTCCATACCGGTTTTGGAGTACTCTAAACATGTCTTCAGCACTGTTATATGTTGACAGGCGCAGGTCTCTACATATTCTCTCGTCCACACTGTCAAGAAGTTGAAACTTCTTCACCTCCACTGAACCAGTCGGCTCTCCCTGCTTTTGCAGGCTCTCCCAGTCTTTCCTCCATCTGTGGAAATTCCTCCTAAGCCCAGTGAATTTAGGTAGACTGGTTGGTTTTATTCTCACCACTGGTTGTGGGACTGCTCTTGGTTGAAGCTCTGTAGGTCTTCTGTCCTCTTCTGCAATTCTCTGTGCGATGAGGAATTCTGTTCTTTTGGCCTCGAGGTTACTGCCGAATATTCTCAGATCTTTTACTCTGCCCTTCAGATCTGCAGTCTCATCGTGTGGGACCCATTTTTCCCAGTCTTTCAGGCTTTCACTTGCATCATGGATTAGCTTCCTCGCTCTTTCCAGCTGTAGTTCATAGCCGTCCCTGTTAATAGCAGTGACGGGGGTCTCTTTGGCTCTGTCACAGGCTTTCTCCGCTTCTTGGATTGCAAAGTCTACCTCCTCTTTACCATATCTTGGCCAGAGGTTGAATTGGACTGCCTCTCGGATTTCCTCCAATTTCATGTCGCACTCTTCAATCGTCCTTTCAAGATCAGCCTGCTGGTCCTTGTCGAGCTTGACCTCTTCATCTCCCTTAGTTCCCGCTTCAGCCAGTAGGCCAACCGCGTAGTCATCATTTGAATCACCGACTCTTCTAGCCAGGGAACTGAGCTTGCTGAACTCCTCTTGTAGTTCATGCTTAATCATACCAGCTGCAGCTTTACTCAGGTAGTTTGCTTGTCTGGTGAAAGCAGATTTGGCTAAGGTCCGCTCTTGCTTCAGTTGCTTGACTGTTTTCCCAAAAGTTTCCTTGGCCATGGTGTAGAGTTTCACAGGCAATTCTTCCTTTGCGTCGACAGCTTGACTTCAGCCCTTTGATCCTCGTCTTCACTGCCGCGCTGGTTATCAACTGTCAAGTTCTGCGTGATTTCTGGCTGACCACAGCTCTGCCCAAACTTGAAAACGGCTTTATCCTTGATGAACGCAAAGGACAACTCAAAACTGTTCACTTTATGATTTTTTATTGTCATAAAGGTGGAACAGAATAGGTTGATAACCTTCAAAACACACAAACAAAACCCCATGGATTAGTTACAAATAACTCTCAATTCCACTTTCTCAAAAATAAGCATAAACTAATGTTACTGAATCCTCAAACCTAACCAAACAATCATTTCGTCATTTAGATTAACCTAGGATCATTGCAAGTTAATAATTAAATATCAATATCATAATTAAACATTTAACAATACACATGGTTATCAACTGTCAAGTTCTACGTTCACATAATGAAGTCTTCACTATTTAATTTAATTAATAATTGTATTGTATGTTACAACCAAACAAAAAGGGCATATAGAAGCATGAATTCACAACACATTCTGTCCTACCAGTTGCGTCTTTGGATGATCAGGAGCTGTGGTCATTGGTATCTCTTCTCAGGAATGAGTGAGAGCCAAGTATGCTTTTACCAAACATTTCGATGCCATGCACATGCACTGCTTGTGGGTGCGCAGGTTAATATGGTCCCCAGAGCACTTCCTGGTGGTTGGTTTCAACAGCTCCGGTTGCATGGTTGCCCCCTGCAGGTTGGGAGTGCTTTGAGCACCCTGGGTGGATTTAGGCTTGAGTGCTCGGTATAGCTTGTAGTCAGGAATTGACACAACAATACTAGAGATCTGTTTCAGACTGATATACTGCTCCATACTAGAGATCTGTTTCAGACTGATATACTGCTCCATCCCGTAGCTCTATTTCAGACTGATATACTGCTCCATACTAGAGATCTGTTTCAGACTGATATACTGCTCCATACTAGAGATCTGTTTCAGACTGATATATTGCTCCATACTAGAGATCTGTTTCAGACTGATATACTGCTCCATACTAGAGATCTATTTCAGACTGATATACTGCTCCATACTAGAGATCTGTTTCAGACTGATATACTGCTCCATACTAGAGATCTGTTTCAGACTGATATACTGCTCCATCCCGTAGCTCTGTTTCAGACTGATATACTGCTCCATACTAGAGATCTGTTTCAGACTGATATACTGCTCCATACTAGAGATCTGTTTCAGACTGATATACTGCTCCATACTAGAGATCTATTTCAGACTGATATACTGCTCCATACTAGAGATCTGTTTCAGACTGATATACTGCTCCATACTAGAGATCTGTTTCAGACTGATATACTGCTCCATCCCGTAGCTCTGTTTCAGACTGATATACTGCTCCATACTAGAGATCTGTTTCAGACTGATATACTGCTCCATACTAGAGATCTGTTTCAGACTGATATACTGCTCCATACTAGAGATCTGTTTCAGACTGATATACTGCTCCATACTAGAGATCTGTTTCAGACTGATATACTGCTCCATCCCGTAGCTCTGTTTCAGACTGATATACTGCTCAATACTAGAGATCTGTTTCAGACTGATATACTGCTCCATACTAGAGATCTGTTTCAGACTGATATACTTCTCCATACTAGAGATCTGTTTCAGACTGATATACTGCTCCATACTAGAGATCTGTTTCAGACTGATATACTGCTCCATACTAGAGATCTGTTTCAGACTGATATACTGCTCCATCCCGTAGCTCCATTTCAGACTGATATACTGCTCCATACTAGAGATCTGTTTCAGACTGATATACTGCTCCATACTAGAGATCTGTTTCAGACTGAAATATTGCTCCATACTAGAGATCTGTTTCAGACTGATATACTGCTCCATACTAGAGATCTATTTCAGACTGATATACTGCTCCATACTAGAGATCTGTTTCAGACTGATATACCGCTCCATACTAGAGATCTGTTTCAGACTGATATACTGCTCCATCCCGTAGCTCTGTTTCAGACTGATATACTGCTCCATACTAGAGATCTGTTTCAGACTGATATACTGCTCCATCCCGTAGCTCTGTTTCAGACTGATATACTGCTCCATACTAGAGATCTGTTTCAGACTGATATACTGCTCCATACTAGAGATCTATTTCAGACTGATATACTGCTCCATACTAGAGATCTGTTTCAGACTGATATACTGCTCCATACTAGAGATCTGTTTCAGACTGATATACTGCTCCATACTAGAGATCTGTTTCAGACTGATATACTGTTCCATCCCGTAGCTCTATTTCAGACTGATATACTGCTCCATACTAGAGATCTGTTTCAGACTGATATACTGCTCCATACTAGAGATCTGTTTCAGACTGATATACTGCTCCATACTAGAGATCTGTTTCAGACTGATATACTGCTCCATACTAGAGAGCTATTTCAGACTGATATACTGCTCCATACTAGAGATCTGTTTCAGACTGATATACTGCTCCATACTGTAGCTCTGTTTCAGCCTGAAATACTGCTCCATCCCGTAGCTCTGTTTCAGACTGATATACTGCTCCATACTAGAGATCTGTTTCAGACTGATATACTGCTCCATACTAGAGATCTGTTTCAGACTGATATTCTGCTCCATACTAGAGATCTGTTTCAGACTGATATACTGCTCCATCCCGTAGCTCTGTTTCAGACTGATATACTGCTCCATACTAGAGATCTGTTTCAGACTGATATACTGCTCCATACTAGAGATCTGTTTCAGACTGATATACTGCTCCATCCTTTAGCTCTGTTTCAGACTGATATACTGCTCCATACTAGAGATCTGTTTCAGACTGATATACTGCTCCATACTAGAGATCTGTTTCAGACTGATATACTGCTCCATACTAGAGATCTGTTTCAGACTGATATACTGCTCCATACTAGAGATCTGTTTCAGACTGATATACTGCTCCATCCCATAGCTCTATTTCAGACTGATATACTGCTCCATCCCGTAGCTCTATTTCAGACTGATATACTGCTCCATACTAGAGATCTGTTTCAGACTGATATACTGCTCCATACTAGAGATCTGTTTCAGACTGATATACTGCTCCATACTAGAGATCTGTTTCAGACTGATATACTGCTCCATACTAGAGATCTGTTTCAGACTGATATACTGCTCCATACTAGAGATCTGTTTCAGACTGATATACTGCTCCATCCCGTAGCTCTGTTTCAGACTGATATACGGCCCCATACTAGAGATCTGTTTCAGACTGATATACTGCTCCATACTAGAGATCTGTTTCAGACTGATATACTGCTCCATACTAGAGATCTGTTTCAGACTGATATACTGCTCCATACTAGAGATCTGTTTCATACTGATATACTGCTCCATACTAGAGATCTGTTTCAGACTGATATACTGCTCCATACTAGAGATCTGTTTCAGACTGATATACTGCTCCATACTAGAGATCTATTTCAGACTGATATACTGCTCCATACTAGAGATCTGTTTCAGACTGATATACTGCTCCATACTAGAGATCTGTTTCAGACTGATATACTGCTCCATACTAGAGATCTGTTTCAGACTGATATACTGTTCCATCCCGTAGCTCTATTTCAGACTGATATACTGATCCATACTAGAGATCTGTTTCAGACTGATATACTGCTCCATACTAGAGATCTGTTTCAGACTGATATACTGCTCCATACTAGAGATCTGTTTCAGACTGATATACTACTCCATACTAGAGATCTATTTCAGACTGATATACTGCTCCATACTAGAGATCTGTTTCAGACTGATATACTGCTCCATACTAGAGATCTGTTTCAGACTGATATACTGCTCCATCCTTTAGCTCTGTTTCAGACTGATATACTGTTCCATCCCGTAGCTCTGTTTCAGACTGATATACTGCTCCATACTAGAGATCTGTTTCAGACTGATATACTGCTCCATACTAGAGATCTGTTTCAGACTGATATACTGCTCCATCCTTTAGCTCTGTTTCAGACTGATATACTGCTCCATACTGGAGATCTGTTTCAGACTGATATACTGCTCCATACTAGAGATCTGTTTCAGACTGATATACTGCTCCATACTAGAGATCTGTTTCAGACTGATATACTGCTCCATCCCATAGCTCTATTTCAGACTGATATACTGCTCCATCCCGTAGCTCTATTTCAGACTGATATACTGCTCCATACTAGAGATCTGTTTCAGACTGATATACTGCTCCATCCCGTAGCTCTGTTTCAGACTGATATACGGCCCCATACTAGAGATCTGTTTAAGACTGATATACTTCTCCATACTAGAGATCTGTTTCAGACTGATATACTGCTCCATACTAGAGATCTGTTTCAGACTGATATACTGCTCCATACTAGAGATCTGTTTCAGACTGATATAGTGCTCCATACTAGAGATCTGTTTCATACTGATATACTGCTCCATACTAGAGATCTGTTTCAGACTGATATACTGCTCCATACTAGAGATCTGTTTCAGACTGATATACTGCTCCATACTAGAGATCTGTTTCAGACTGATATACTGCTCCATCCCGTAGCTCTGTTTCAGACTGATATACTGCTCCATACTAGAGATCTGTTTCAGACTGATATACTGCTCCATACTAGAGATCTGTTTCAGACTGATATACTGCTCCATACTAGAGATCTGTTTCGGACTGATATACTGCTCCATACTAGAGATCTGTTTCAGACTGATATACTGCTCCATACTAGAGATCTGTTTCAGACTGATATACTGCTCCATCCCGTAGCTCTATTTCAGACTGATATACTGCTCCATACTAGAGATCTGTTTCAGACTGATATACTGCTCCATACTAGAGATCTGTTTCAGACTGATATATTGCTCCATACTAGAGATCTGTTTCAGACTGATATACTGCTCCATACTAGAGATCTATTTCAGACTGATATACTGCTCCATACTAGAGATCTGTTTCAGACTGATATACTGCTCCATACTAGAGATCTGTTTCAGACTGATATACTGCTCCATCCCGTAGCTCTGTTTCAGACTGATATACTGCTCCATACTAGAGATCTGTTTCAGACTGATATACTGCTCCATACTAGAGATCTGTTTCAGACAGATATACTGCTCCATACTAGAGATCTATTTCAGACTGATATACTGCTCCATACTAGAGATCTGTTTCAGACTGATATACTGCTCCATACTAGAGATCTGTTTCAGACTGATATACTGCTCCATCCCATAGCTCTGTTTCAGACTGATATACTGCTCCATACTAGAGATCTGTTTCAGACTGATATACTGCTCCATACTAGAGATCTGTTTCAGACTGATATACTGCTCCATCCCGTAGCTCTGTTTCAGACTGATATACTGCTCCATACTAGAGATCTGTTTCAGACTGATATACTGCTCCATACTAGAGATCTATTTCAGACTGATATACTGCTCCATACTAGAGATCTGTTTCAGACTGATATACTGCTCCATACTAGAGATCTGTTTCAGAATGATATACTGCTCCATACTAGAGATCTGTTTCAGACTGATATACTGCTCCATCCCGTAGCTCTGTTTCAGACTGATATACTGCTCCATACTAGAGATCTGTTTCAGACTGATATACTGCTCCATACTAGAGATCTGTTTCAGACTGATATACTGCTCCATACTAGAGATCTGTTTCGGACTGATATACTTCTCCATACTTGTCAAGTTCTGCGTGATTTCTGGCTGACCACAGCTCTGCCCAAACTTGAAAACGGCTTTATCCTTGATGAACGCAAAGGACAACTCAAAACTGTTCACTTTATGATTTTTTATTGTCATAAAGGTGGAACAGAATAGGTTGATAACCTTCAAAACACACAAACAAAACCCCATGGATTAGTTACAAATAACTCTCAATTCCACTTTCTCAAAAATAAGCATAAACTAATGTTACTGAATCCTCAAACCTAACCAAACAATCATTTCGTCATTTAGATTAACCTAGGATCATTGCAAGTTAATAATTAAATATCAATATCATAATTAAACATTTAACAATACACATGGTTATCAACTGTCAAGTTCTACGTTCACATAATGAAGTCTTCACTATTTAATTTAATTAATAATTGTATTGTATGTTACAACCAAACAAAAAGGGCATATAGAAGCATGAATTCACAACACATTCTGTCCTACCAGTTGCGTCTTTGGATGATCAGGAGCTGTGGTCATTGGTATCTCTTCTCAGGAATGAGTGAGAGCCAAGTATGCTTTTACCAAACATTTCGATGCCATGCACATGCACTGCTTGTGGGTGCGCAGGTTAATATGGTCCCCAGAGCACTTCCTGGTGGTTGGTTTCAACAGCTCCGGTTGCATGGTTGCCCCCTGCAGGTTGGGAGTGCTTTGAGCACCCTGGGTGGATTTAGGCTTGAGTGCTCGGTATAGCTTGTAGTCAGGAATTGACACAACACCTCCCACTTGACCTCCTGGTTCTTCAACCCAAGGAGGTCACACAGAACTGTGATGTGTTGGATTCAGTTACTCTATTTTTGATCCTGTTGCTGCTGCTCTTCAACTGGAAGCAAGACAACTATCCGTCTGACATCCCTGTGAAGAACTGTTGCTGGTATCTTGATTGAATGTTTTTCCATCTTTTTAGTGGGCTTCACAGTTGCGACTGGGTAGCTCTCAAGGCGTTCTGGTCGGCCAGCCAAACGACATCTCCAATTGCCACATTCCTGTGAGCGGTGTGCCACTTGGTCCGGACAAACAGGTTTGGTCCGGCTAACTGACTCCATTTCCTCCAGAATCGGTCAACTTCTGTTTGGATGGTTCTTAATCTCTTGTAGGAGTAACCTTCAAAGTCAAAGGTCCCTGGATCTCCTCTGGGTCCGGTTCGTCCGAGTAGAAGTGAATTTGGGCTAATGTATTCTACACAGTCCTCTCTGCTCTGAGTCCTGGCATCAATAGGCCGCTCATTGGCAAGGTTGGAAGCCATATAAAGGAAAGTCTGAAATTCACCCCATGTGAGGACTCCATTACCTCCCAGATTGTGTAAAGCCCGCTTCACAGTTCGGACAGCGGCTTCAGCAGCTCCGTTTCTGTGAGGTGAGTCTGCTGGATGGATCCTCCAGCTCCATTCTGTGCCATGCTTGGAAACGTGGTTTTCAAGCTTCGACTTCTCCAGCCGGTCCAGAAACATGTAGAGTTCTTTGAGGGCAGGTCTGGCTCCGACAAAGTTTTTTCCAGGATCCGACCACAATTTCCTTGGATGCCCTCTCAGTGCCGTAAATCTTTGGTAGGCTAACAGGAAGCCTTCAGCTGACTGGTCGCTGACAAGGTCTGTGTGCATAGCTCTTGACACCATGCAGCAAAAGACAATTCCCCACACCTTAAGTTTCACCTTCTTTCTCACCTCATCCTTCACTTCATAAGGTCCAAATAAGTCCACTGTGGTGTACTCAAAGGGATTGGCTGGTGTTATTCTCTCCGATGGAAGGTCACTCATGATCTGTTGGCATCTCCGGGCCTTAAGTTTCCTGCATGTCACACAGTTATCAACGATCCTTTTAGCTAGTTTCCGGCCTCTTACCACCCACGCTTTCCTTCTCATCCGGAGGAGTGTGCCTGCGATGTCTTCATGATTTGTCTTGTGGGCTTCTTGAGCTAGAAGGGAGGATACCCATGACGTGCAGGGCAAGATTGGTACTGCAGTTTTTTCTTCATTAAAGATTTGGAATCTTCCTCCACAGAGCAAGAGTCCAGTGTTTTCCTCTTTGACCACAGCAAGCCTGCTGAGTGTGGTGTCTGGCCAGGTTACATCCTTTTGGGCTGCAAGGAAGAGATCCCTGAGTGCATCTTCACACTCCATGATGGTAAGTGTAGCTTTCTTGATTCTGGACTTGATCTCAAGAGCTGAAGGAATTTCCTTTTTCTTTGGCTTGCTTGTGGTGGTGGTCTTGGCTAGCATTTCTTTCCACCTTGTGGCAGCTCTCCACACCCAGGCAATGACTCTTGTCAACCTGGTTAAACTGCTGAACTTGCTGATGTTAAGGATATTCCCCACTGAATAACCAGAAGGTGGTCTTTGGACTTGGATTCGGTGCCCTCTTCCATTAGGGCTGCTTTGCAGAGGTTGGAGATATTGGTATACGTGGAGCATGTTGGATCTTTTTCCCCACCTGCGCTCGGGTCAGTGCTGCTGTAAAACATTTCCTTTGGAGCTTGTTTATGCCTTCTTTGGCATCTGCAGCGACTTCTTTGGCTGACTTTGTCGGCCAATCCTCTACAGGTCGTTTCAGAAACTCTGGGCCGTTCTGCCACACAGAGTTCTCTTTGAGGTCCTCTGGGGTTGCTCCTCTTGTCACGAGGTCAGCAATGTTTTGCTCACCTGGAATCCATCTCCAGTCCTCAACTGATGTGGACTTCTGGATCTCTCCCACTCTGTTTGCAAAAAAGGTCTGGTACCCATAACTGTCCCTTTGGATTGCACCCAGCACAGTTTGACTATCTAACAGATGGATCCAACGTCCTACTTGCATCCGACTGTGCTTTTCAATGTATTTCCTGAGTCTTGCAGCGAACACAGCACCACAGACTTCAGCCTTCACTGGTTCTCCCTTTTGGTCAAGTGGTGTAAGCTTGGCTTTGGACTCAACAAGTCGGACCAGGATGCCTTGCTCGGTCTCCCACCTGAAGTATGCCACTGCTCCATAACTCTGGTCGCTCCCATCTGAGAATGTTATTCCCCAGGGTTCTCCAATCCTTTTGACTGGAGTCAGGCTTCTATGGAAGGTAATTTGGTTGAGGTGTCTGTATTCCTCAAACAGGTGGATTGCTTCTCCTCTAAGTTTCTCAGACAGAGGTGTGTCCCATGTGTCTCTTGTTAGAGCTTTGCCTCCAGTTTCTTGGAATGCTTTTCTGACTAAAATGGCTCCTTTCTGTTTGGCAGGTGTTGCAAGGCCTATTGGGTCATACAAACTAGCTACTTGGCTAAGCAGTTGCCTTCTGGTCAGTGGGTTTGGAGTTTTCATTCTCACTTCCTCTCCAACGAGATCTTGACTGATCCTCATCTTCTTTTGTCTCTTTGAGAAGTTTATCGAGGTCATGAGGTACAGTTTGTCTGATTCGACTAAATAACCAACTCCAAGGGCTCTGTTGTCTCCTTCTCTCACTTGGTTGGGGAGGATGAAGACTTCATCTGATGATGTTGGATGTTCTGATGTAGATGTTTGCCTCCCACTTTGGCCTGATCGGACCCACGGCTTGAGGAAGTATCCACCTGCCTTTAGGATTTCTTCGACTTTTTTGGTGGTTCCGTCTAGCTTTTCCAGGTCATTATGGGATGTCAGGATGTCATCTACGTAGGAATCCTCTTCAAGGACCCTCCGTTCCTCTTTCAGATGTGTGAACATGGGCAACTTCGCTGTTTCTCTCATGGCTAGTTGTGCGATACACCCTGCTGGTCGATCGCCCATGTTGACCCTGGTGATGGCATATTCCTCAATGTCCCCATCATCACCGTCTCTCCAGAGGAATCTATGGAGGTGCATCTCCAGGTCTTCGAGCCACACAGAATTGTACATCTTTTTGATGTCGCCGAGAGCAGCATGGATTCCTCTCCTGAACCTTAGCAGTACCGCTCGAATAGGATTAAGTACATCAGGCCCTTTCAGAAGAAGGTCATTCATGCTGCTTCCTCTAAACCTCTGGCTGCTGTTCCATACCAGTCGGACAGGTGTAGTTATAGAGTGTGGGTTTGGTGCTATCAAGTGACTGACGTACCATACTGGACCTTTCCAGTCGGCAATGGTCTTTCTAGTGAGTTTCTTTGCTGCCTTCCTTTCCACCATCTCATGAACTTGAGTTGTGTATGCTGCACGCCAATCTGGTTCTCTCTTGAGTTGTTTCTCCGTCCTCAGAAACGTGGCTTCCACTGCGCTTCTGTTGTTGGGCAGGGAACTTGGATCTTCAATCCAAGGGTATTTTGTGTCCCAGTGAGGCTCCTGACTATGCACATCTGACTCCACGTAACTGAGACCTTGCCTGATTATCTCAAGCTCTCTTTCTTCACTAAGAGTAATGTCTTTGCCTCCTGGTTGACAGTTACCACAACGACATCCTCCACACATGGGTTCACAGGCCGCACCAATGCTGTCCCACTTCCACCAGTCCAAGAACTCTTTGCCAATAACAGTGGTTTTAGTTTCAGCTCTAGATTCTTGCATCTCAGCAATTTCTTGATACTTTACTGCTGTGATTCTCATAGATCGTGCAAAATGAGTTTCAGAATTGTGCAGGGCCATGTCCACTACTTCACAGAGGTCTGGATGTGCTCCTCCAACGGTCTTTCCTAAAGGGCTCTCCCACAGGACAAGATCTCCTACTACCTTTACTCTCTGTGGAGCAAGTCTTCCTTCCCGGTGGCTTATGAGAAGCTCAACATGTTCTGGTCTGTGAAGGTCTTCCAGGTTGGTATCGGGGAAGAACTTCTTGAGGTGTTGTGCTTTGATTGCTCTGTGAACTTTTGCAATTTCATCCAACCCATAACAGATCAGCTCATGAGCTTTCTCCGTGCCTCTTGGTGTCTTGACTCTCACCTTGAGTAAGTATCTTTTGGTCTTCACCTTCATGGCCATGCCTCCAACTCCATGGACGACTAGTGTGATCCTTTCACTTCGAAGCTTCAGTCTCCTGGCGGCTGTGTGAGTGATGTAGTTGGTGTCTGATGCTAAGTCAATGAGAGTTCCAATTTTCTGCCCTGCGTTAGTAGTTACTTCGAGAAGCATAAGAATAACTGGTAATTCACGTGTGCTTGAGTCCATTACCCCAGGAAGGCTTCCTCCAGTGCAGTGTGATTTTGCCATGTTGGTGAAAGCATTCCTGAATTTTTCTGCCATGTCCGGGGTGAGCTCACGTATTAATCTCTCTTGCTCCTCTGTGAATGTTTGCCTCCTGGTGCTGGGTTTTTCCACTTTCACGTATTCTTTCCTCTTAGCCCCTCCTTTAAGGCAGAGAAAGAAATGGTGATCCGAGGAGCTTCCTCTTTTGCAGTCTCTGTTTCTGCAAAGGTAAGTGTCCGTACATTCCTCATCCTCTCCATGACATCTGAGGCATCTTCTGCATGCTCCCAGTCTTTCGACAGCATTCAGCTTCTCACTAGGCTTTAGTTCTTTGAACTGCTTACAAAAGAAAATCTTCTCACGGTGCTTTTCATCTCCACACACAACGCATCCTCCCTTTCTCGTGGACCTTGTGGAAGCATACCGCTTCTCCGGGTACGTAGCTTTCTTTTCAGGTTTTTCACTTACACCCAACTGGTCTAGTTTCTCCAGTATGTCCTCTTGTGTCTTTAAAAATCTTAGAAGGCTGTCGAAGTGATTGTCAGGTGTGACTCCATTTCTTGGGTTGACCATGAATGTCAGCCAGTCCCTCTTCATGTTATCCGGCAGCTTGCTCTCTATGGATCTGATGACAAGGGGATTCTTTATGGCTCCACTGCTTTCGAGCTCCGTGAGGTCATTCAGGGCCTTTTCCACAGCTTGAATCAGGTCAATAACCTTCCTTGGTTGGTGTGACTTTAAAGGAGGGATCCTCTCCAGGTCCTCAATTATCTCCAAAGCAATTGTTGGCTTATTTCCATACCGGTTTTGGAGTACTCTAAACATGTCTTCAGCACTGTTATATGTTGACAGGCGCAGGTCTCTACATATTCTCTCGTCCACACTGTCAAGAAGTTGAAACTTCTTCACCTCCACTGAACCAGTCGGCTCTCCCTGCTTTTGCAGGCTCTCCCAGTCTTTCCTCCATCTGTGGAAATTCCTCCTAAGCCCAGTGAATTTAGGTAGACTGGTTGGTTTTATTCTCACCACTGGTTGTGGGACTGCTCTTGGTTGAAGCTCTGTAGGTCTTCTGTCCTCTTCTGCAATTCTCTGTGCGATGAGGAATTCTGTTCTTTTGGCCTCGAGGTTACTGCCGAATATTCTCAGATCTTTTACTCTGCCCTTCAGATCTGCAGTCTCATCGTGTGGGACCCATTTTTCCCAGTCTTTCAGGCTTTCACTTGCATCATGGATTAGCTTCCTCGCTCTTTCCAGCTGTAGTTCATAGCCGTCCCTGTTAATAGCAGTGACGGGGGTCTCTTTGGCTCTGTCACAGGCTTTCTCCGCTTCTTGGATTGCAAAGTCTACCTCCTCTTTACCATATCTTGGCCAGAGGTTGAATTGGACTGCCTCTCGGATTTCCTCCAATTTCATGTCGCACTCTTCAATCGTCCTTTCAAGATCAGCCTGCTGGTCCTTGTCGAGCTTGACCTCTTCATCTCCCTTAGTTCCCGCTTCAGCCAGTAGGCCAACCGCGTAGTCATCATTTGAATCACCGACTCTTCTAGCCAGGGAACTGAGCTTGCTGAACTCCTCTTGTAGTTCATGCTTAATCATACCAGCTGCAGCTTTACTCAGGTAGTTTGCTTGTCTGGTGAAAGCAGATTTGGCTAAGGTCCGCTCTTGCTTCAGTTGCTTGACTGTTTTCCCAAAAGTTTCCTTGGCCATGGTGTAGAGTTTCACAGGCAATTCTTCCTTTGCGTCGACAGCTTGACTTCAGCCCTTTGATCCTCGTCTTCACTGCCGCGCTGGTTATCAACTGTCAAGTTCTGCGTGATTTCTGGCTGACCACAGCTCTGCCCAAACTTGAAAACGGCTTTATCCTTGATGAACGCAAAGGACAACTCAAAACTGTTCACTTTATGATTTTTTATTGTCATAAAGGTGGAACAGAATAGGTTGATAACCTTCAAAACACACAAACAAAACCCCATGGATTAGTTACAAATAACTCTCAATTCCACTTTCTCAAAAATAAGCATAAACTAATGTTACTGAATCCTCAAACCTAACCAAACAATCATTTCGTCATTTAGATTAACCTAGGATCATTGCAAGTTAATAATTAAATATCAATATCATAATTAAACATTTAACAATACACATGGTTATCAACTGTCAAGTTCTACGTTCACATAATGAAGTCTTCACTATTTAATTTAATTAATAATTGTATTGTATGTTACAACCAAACAAAAAGGGCATATAGAAGCATGAATTCACAACACATTCTGTCCTACCAGTTGCGTCTTTGGATGATCAGGAGCTGTGGTCATTGGTATCTCTTCTCAGGAATGAGTGAGAGCCAAGTATGCTTTTACCAAACATTTCGATGCCATGCACATGCACTGCTTGTGGGTGCGCAGGTTAATATGGTCCCCAGAGCACTTCCTGGTGGTTGGTTTCAACAGCTCCGGTTGCATGGTTGCCCCCTGCAGGTTGGGAGTGCTTTGAGCACCCTGGGTGGATTTAGGCTTGAGTGCTCGGTATAGCTTGTAGTCAGGAATTGACACAACAATACTAGAGATCTGTTTCAGACTGATATACTGCTCCATACTAGAGATCTGTTTCAGACTGATATACTGCTCCATCCCGTAGCTCTATTTCAGACTGATATACTGCTCCATACTAGAGATCTGTTTCAGACTGATATACTGCTCCATACTAGAGATCTGTTTCAGACTGATATATTGCTCCATACTAGAGATCTGTTTCAGACTGATATACTGCTCCATACTAGAGATCTATTTCAGACTGATATACTGCTCCATACTAGAGATCTGTTTCAGACTGATATACTGCTCCATACTAGAGATCTGTTTCAGACTGATATACTGCTCCATCCCGTAGCTCTGTTTCAGACTGATATACTGCTCCATACTAGAGATCTGTTTCAGACTGATATACTGCTCCATACTAGAGATCTGTTTCAGACTGATATACTGCTCCATACTAGAGATCTATTTCAGACTGATATACTGCTCCATACTAGAGATCTGTTTCAGACTGATATACTGCTCCATACTAGAGATCTGTTTCAGACTGATATACTGCTCCATCCCGTAGCTCTGTTTCAGACTGATATACTGCTCCATACTAGAGATCTGTTTCAGACTGATATACTGCTCCATACTAGAGATCTGTTTCAGACTGATATACTGCTCCATACTAGAGATCTGTTTCAGACTGATATACTGCTCCATACTAGAGATCTGTTTCAGACTGATATACTGCTCCATCCCGTAGCTCTGTTTCAGACTGATATACTGCTCAATACTAGAGATCTGTTTCAGACTGATATACTGCTCCATACTAGAGATCTGTTTCAGACTGATATACTTCTCCATACTAGAGATCTGTTTCAGACTGATATACTGCTCCATACTAGAGATCTGTTTCAGACTGATATACTGCTCCATACTAGAGATCTGTTTCAGACTGATATACTGCTCCATCCCGTAGCTCCATTTCAGACTGATATACTGCTCCATACTAGAGATCTGTTTCAGACTGATATACTGCTCCATACTAGAGATCTGTTTCAGACTGAAATATTGCTCCATACTAGAGATCTGTTTCAGACTGATATACTGCTCCATACTAGAGATCTATTTCAGACTGATATACTGCTCCATACTAGAGATCTGTTTCAGACTGATATACTGCTCCATACTAGAGATCTGTTTCAGACTGATATACTGCTCCATCCCGTAGCTCTGTTTCAGACTGATATACTGCTCCATACTAGAGATCTGTTTCAGACTGATATACTGCTCCATCCCGTAGCTCTGTTTCAGACTGATATACTGCTCCATACTAGAGATCTGTTTCAGACTGATATACTGCTCCATACTAGAGATCTATTTCAGACTGATATACTGCTCCATACTAGAGATCTGTTTCAGACTGATATACTGCTCCATACTAGAGATCTGTTTCAGACTGATATACTGCTCCATACTAGAGATCTGTTTCAGACTGATATACTGTTCCATCCCGTAGCTCTATTTCAGACTGATATACTGCTCCATACTAGAGATCTGTTTCAGACTGATATACTGCTCCATACTAGAGATCTGTTTCAGACTGATATACTGCTCCATACTAGAGATCTGTTTCAGACTGATATACTGCTCCATACTAGAGATCTATTTCAGACTGATATACTGCTCCATACTAGAGATCTGTTTCAGACTGATATACTGCTCCATACTGTAGCTCTGTTTCAGCCTGAAATACTGCTCCATCCCGTAGCTCTGTTTCAGACTGATATACTGCTCCATACTAGAGATCTGTTTCAGACTGATATACTGCTCCATACTAGAGATCTGTTTCAGACTGATATACTGCTCCATACTAGAGATTTGTTTCAGACTGATATACTGCTCCATCCCGTAGCTCTGTTTCAGACTGATATACTGCTCCATACTAGAGATCTGTTTCAGACTGATATACTGCTCCATACTAGAGATCTGTTTCAGACTGATATACTGCTCCATCCTTTAGCTCTGTTTCAGACTGATATACTGCTCCATACTAGAGATCTGTTTCAGACTGATATACTGCTCCATACTAGAGATCTGTTTCAGACTGATATACTGCTCCATACTAGAGATCTGTTTCAGACTGATATACTGCTCCATACTAGAGATCTGTTTCAGACTGATATACTGCTCCATCCCATAGCTCTATTTCAGACTGATATACTGCTCCATCCCGTAGCTCTATTTCAGACTGATATACTGCTCCATACTAGAGATCTGTTTCAGACTGATATACTGCTCCATACTAGAGATCTGTTTCAGACTGATATACTGCTCCATACTAGAGATCTGTTTCAGACTGATATACTGCTCCATACTAGAGATCTGTTTCAGACTGATATACTGCTCCATACTAGAGATCTGTTTCAGACTGATATACTGCTCCATCCCGTAGCTCTGTTTCAGACTGATATACGGCCACATACTAGAGATCTGTTTCAGACTGATATACTGCTCCATACTAGAGATCTGTTTCAGACTGATATACTGCTCCATACTAGAGATCTGTTTCAGACTGATATACTGCTCCATACTAGAGATCTGTTTCATACTGATATACTGCTCCATACTAGAGATCTGTTTCAGACTGATATACTGCTCCATACTAGAGATCTGTTTCAGACTGATATACTGCTCCATACTAGAGATCTATTTCAGACTGATATACTGCTCCATACTAGAGATCTGTTTCAGACTGATATACTGCTCCATACTAGAGATCTGTTTCAGACTGATATACTGCTCCATACTAGAGATCTGTTTCAGACTGATATACTGTTCCATCCCGTAGCTCTATTTCAGACTGATATACTGATCCATACTAGAGATCTGTTTCAGACTGATATACTGCTCCATACTAGAGATCTGTTTCAGACTGATATACTGCTCCATACTAGAGATCTGTTTCAGACTGATATACTACTCCATACTAGAGATCTATTTCAGACTGATATACTGCTCCATACTAGAGATCTGTTTCAGACTGATATACTGCTCCATACTAGAGATCTGTTTCAGACTGATATACTGCTCCATCCTTTAGCTCTGTTTCAGACTGATATACTGTTCCATCCCGTAGCTCTGTTTCAGACTGATATACTGCTCCATACTAGAGATCTGTTTCAGACTGATATACTGCTCCATACTAGAGATCTGTTTCAGACTGATATACTGCTCCATCCTTTAGCTCTGTTTCAGACTGATATACTGCTCCATACTGGAGATCTGTTTCAGACTGATATACTGCTCCATACTAGAGATCTGTTTCAGACTGATATACTGCTCCATACTAGAGATCTGTTTCAGACTGATATACTGCTCCATCCCATAGCTCTATTTCAGACTGATATACTGCTCCATCCCGTAGCTCTATTTCAGACTGATATACTGCTCCATACTAGAGATCTGTTTCAGACTGATATACTGCTCCATCCCGTAGCTCTGTTTCAGACTGATATACGGCCCCATACTAGAGATCTGTTTAAGACTGATATACTTCTCCATACTAGAGATCTGTTTCAGACTGATATACTGCTCCATACTAGAGATCTGTTTCAGACTGATATACTGCTCCATACTAGAGATCTGTTTCAGACTGATATAGTGCTCCATACTAGAGATCTGTTTCATACTGATATACTGCTCCATACTAGAGATCTGTTTCAGACTGATATACTGCTCCATACTAGAGATCTGTTTCAGACTGATATACTGCTCCATACTAGAGATCTGTTTCAGACTGATGTACTGCTCCATACTAGAGATCTGTTTCAGACTGATATACTGCTCCATACTAGAGATCTGTTTCAGACTGATATACTGCTCCATCCCGTAGCTCTGTTTCAGACTGATATACTGCTCCATACTAGAGATCTGTTTCAGACTGATATACTGCTCCATACTAGAGATCTGTTTCAGACTGATATACTGCTCCATACTAGAGATCTGTTTAAGACTGATATACTGCTCCATCCCATAGCTCTATTTCAGACTGATATACTGCTCCATACTAGAGATCTGTTTCAGACTGATATACTACTAAATACTAGAGATCTATTTCAGACTGATATACTGCTCCATACTAGAGATCTGTTTCAGACTGATATACTGCTCCATCCCGTAGCTCTGTTTCAGACTGATATACGGCCCCATACTAGAGATCTGTTTCAGACTGATATACTGCTCCATACTAGAGATCTGTTTCAGACTGATATACTGCTCCATACTAGAGATCTGTTTCAGACTGATATACTGCTCCATACTAGAGATCTGTTTCAGACTGATATACTGCTCCATACTAGAGATCTGTTTCAGACTGATGTACTGCTCCATACTAGAGATCTGTTTCAGACTGATATACTGCTCCATACTAGAGATCTGTTTCAGACTGATATACTGCTCCATCCCGTAGCTCTGTTTCAGACTGATATACGGCCCCATACTAGAGATCTGTTTCAGACTGATATACTGCTCCATACTAGAGATCTGTTTCAGACTGATATACTGCTCCATACTAGAGATCTGTTTCAGACTGATATACTGCTCCATCCCGTAGCTCTGTTTCAGACTGATATACTGCCCCATACTAGAGATCTGTTTCAGACTGATATACTGCTCCATACTAGAGATCTGTTTCAGACTGATATACTGCTCCATCCCATAGCTCTATTTCAGACTGATATACTGCTCCATACTAGAGATCTGTTTCAGACTGATATACTGCTCCATCCCGTAGCTCTGTTTCAGACTGATATACGGCCCCATACTAGAGATCTGTTTCAGACTGATATACTGCTCCATACTAGAGATCTGTTTCATACTGATATACTGCTCCATACTAGAGATCTGTTTCAGACTGATATACTGCTCCATACTAGAGATCTGTTTCAGACTGATATACTGATCCATACTAGAGATCTGTTTCAGACTGATGTACTGCTCCATACTAGAGATCTGTTTCAGACTGATATACTGCTCCATACTAGAGATCTGTTTCAGACTGATATACTGCTCCATCCCATAGCTCTATTTCAGACTGATATACTGCTCCATCCCGTAGCTCTATTTCAGACTGATATACTGCTCCATACTAGAGATCTGTTTCAGACTGATATACTGCTCCATACTAGAGATCTATTTCAGACTGATATACTGCTCCATACTAGAGATCTGTTTCAGACTGATATACTGCTCCATCCCGTAGCTCTGTTTCAGACTGATATACGGCCCCATACTAGAGATCTGTTTCAGACTGATATACTGCTCCATACTAGAGATCTGTTTCAGACTGATATACTGCTCCATACTAGAGATCTGTTTCAGACTGATATACTGCTCCATACTAGAGATCTATTTCAGACTGATATACTGCTCCATACTAGAGATCTGTTTCATACTGATATACTGCTCCATACTAGAGATCTGTTTCAGACTGATATACTGCTCCATACTAGAGATCTGTTTCAGACTGATATACTGCTCCATACTAGAGATCTGTTTCAGACTGATGTACTGCTCCATACTAGAGATCTGTTTCAGACTGATATACTGCTCCATACTAGAGATCTGTTTCAGACTGATATACTGCTCCATCTCGTAGCTCTGTTTCAGACTGATATACTGCTCCATACTAGAGATCTGTTTCAGACTGATATACTGCTCCATACTAGAGATCTTTTTCAGACTGATATACTGCTCCATCCCGTAGCTCTGTTTCAGACTGATGTACTGCTCCATACTAGAGATCTGTTTCAGACTGATATACTGCTCCATACTAGAGATCTGTTTCAGACTGATATACTGCTCCATACTAGAGATCTGTTTCAGACTGATATACTGCTCCATCCCATAGCTCTATTTCAGACTGATATACTGCTCCATCCCGTAGCTCTATTTCAGACTGATATACTGCTCCATACTAGAGATCTGTTTCAGACTGATATACTGCTCCATACTAGAGATCTATTTCAGACTGATATACTGCTCCATACTAGAGATCTGTTTCAGACTGATATACTGCTCCATACTAGAGATCTGTTTCAGACTGATATACTGCTCCATACTAGAGATCTGTTTCATACTGATATACTGCTCCATACTAGAGATCTGTTTCAGACTGATATACTGCTCCATACTAGAGATCTGTTTCAGACTGATATACTGCTCCATACTAGAGATCTGTTTCAGACTGATGTACTGCTCCATACTAGAGATCTGTTTCAGACTGATATACTGCTCCATACTAGAGATCTGTTTCAGACTGATATACTGCTCCATCTCGTAGCTCTGTTTCAGACTGATATACTGCTCCATACTAGAGATCTGTTTCAGACTGATATACTGCTCCATACTAGAGATCTTTTTCAGACTGATATACTGCTCCATCCCGTAGCTCTGTTTCAGACTGATGTACTGCTCCATACTAGAGATCTGTTTCAGACTGATATACTGCTCCATACTAGAGATCTTTTTCAGACTGATATACTGCTCCATCCCGTAGCTCTGTTTCAAACAGATGTACTGCTCCATACTAGAGATCTGTTTCAGACTGATATACTGCTCCATACTAGAGATCTGTTTCAGACTGATATACTGCTCCATACTAGAGATCTGTTTCAGACTGATATACTGCTCCATCCCATAGCTCTATTTCAGACTGATATACTGCTCCATCCCGTAGCTCTATTTCAGACTGATATACTGCTCCATACTAGAGATCTGTTTCAGACTGATATACTGCTCCATACTAGAGATCTATTTCAGACTGATATACTGCTCCATACTAGAGATCTGTTTCAGACTGATATACTGCTCCATACTAGAGATCTGTTTCAGACTGATATACTGCTCCATACTAGAGATCTGTTTCAGACTGATATACTGCTCCATACTAGAGATCTTTTTCAGACTGATATACTGCTCCATCCCGTAGCTCTTTTTCAAACTGATGTACTGCTCCATACTAGAGATCTGTTTCAGACTGATATACTGCTCCATACTAGAGATCTGTTTCAGACTGATATACTGCTCCATACTAGAGATCTGTTTCAGACTGATATACTGCTCCATCCCATAGCTCTATTTCAGACTGATATACTGCTCCATCCCGTAGCTCTGTTTCAGACTGATGTACTGCTCCATACTAGAGATCTGTTTCAGACTGATATACTGCTCCATACTAGAGATCTGTTTCAGACTGATATACTGCTCCATACTAGAGATCTGTTTCAGACTGATATACTGCTCCATCCCATAGCTCTATTTCAGACTGATATACTGCTCCATCCCGTAGCTCTATTTCAGACTGATATACTGCTCCATACTAGAGATCTGTTTCAGACTGATATACTGCTCCATACTAGAGATCTATTTCAGACTGATATACTGCTCCATACTAGAGATCTGTTTCAGACTGATATACTGCTCCATACTAGAGATCTGTTTCAGACTGATATACTGCTCCATACTAGAGATCTGTTTCATACTGATATACTGCTCCATACTAGAGATCTGTTTCAGACTGATATACTGCTCCATACTAGAGATCTGTTTCAGACTGATATACTGCTCCATACTAGAGATCTGTTTCAGACTGATGTACTGCTCCATACTAGAGATCTGTTTCAGACTGATATACTGCTCCATACTAGAGATCTGTTTCAGACTGATATACTGCTCCATCTCGTAGCTCTGTTTCAGACTGATATACTGCTCCATACTAGAGATCTGTTTCAGACTGATATACTGCTCCATACTAGAAATCTGTTTCAGACTGATATACTGCTCCATCCCGTAGCTCTGTTTCAGACTGATATACTGCTCCATACTAGAGATCTGTTTCAGGCTGATATACTGCTCCATACTAGAGATCTGTTTCAGACTGATATACTGCTCCATCCCGTAGCTCTGTTTCAGACTGATATACTGCTCCATACTAGAGATCTGTTTCAGACTGATATACTGCTCCATACCAGAGATCTGTTTCAGACTGATATACTGCTCCATACTAGAGATCTGTTTCAGACTGATATACTGCTCCATACTAGAGATCTGTTTCAGACTGATATACTGCTCCATACTAGAGATCTTGTGGTCCTCTGTAGCTCAGCTGGTAGAGCACGGCGCTTGTAATGCCAAGGTAGTGGGTTCGATCCCCGGCACCACCCGTACACATAAAAATGTATGCACGCATGACTGTAAGTCGCTTTGGATAAAAGCGTCTGCTAAATGGCATATTATATTATTATTATAGATCTGTTTCAGACTGATATACTGCTCCGTACTGTAGAGCAACAATGCAGTTTTAAGAAAAGAAGGGAGGGACAATGCAAACAGTCCAGGTAGCCATGAATAGCTGTTCAGCAGTCTTATGGCTTGGGGGTAGAAGCTGTTAAGGAGCCTTTTGGTCCTAGACTTGGCGCTCCGGTACCGTTTGCCGTGCGGCAGCAGAGAGAACAGTCTGTGACTAGGGTGGCTGGAGTCTTTGACAATTTTTAGGGCCTTCCTCTGACACCGCCTGGTGTAGAGGTCCTGGATTTGCAGGAAGCTTGGCCCCAGTGATGTACTGGGCCGTACGCACTACCCTCTGTAGTGCCTTGCGGTCAGAGGCCAAGCAGTTGCCATACCAGGCAGTGATGCAACCAGTCAGGATTCTCTCAATGGTGCAGCTGTATATCTTTTTGAGGATCTGAGGACCCATGTCAAATCTTTTCAGTCTCCGTAGGGGGAATAGGTTTTGTCGTGCCCTCTTCATGACTGTCTTGGTTTGTTTGGACCATGATAGTTTGTTGGTGATGTGGACACCAAGGAACTTGAAGCTCTCAACCTGTTCCACTACAGCCCCGTCGATGAGAATGGGGGCGTGCTCAGTCCTCTTTTTTTCCCTGTAGTCCACAATCATCTCCTTTGTCTTGATCACGTTGAGGGAGAGGTTGTTATCCTGGCACCACATGGCCAGATCTCTGACCTCCTCCCTATAGGCTGTCTCATCATTGTCGGTGATCAGGCCTACCACTGTTGTGTCGTCGGCAAACCTAATGATGGTGTTGAGGTCGTGCCTGGCCATGCAGTCATGGGTGAACAGGGAGTACAGGAGGGGACTGAGCACGCACCCCTGAGGGGCCCCCGTGTTGAGGATCAGCGGGGCAGATGTGTTGTTACCTACCCTTACCACCTGGGGGCGGCCCGTCAGGAAGTCCAGGATCCACTTGCAGAGGGAGGTGTTTAGTCCCAGGGTCCTTAGCTTAGTGATGAGCTTTGAGGGTACTATGGTGTTGAACGCTGAGCTATAGACAATGAATAGCATTCTCACGTAGCTGTTCCTCTTGTCCAGGTGGGAATGGGCAGTGTGGAGTGCAATAGAGATTGCATCATCTGTGGATCTGTTGGGGTGGTATGCAAATTGGAGTGGGTCTAGGGTTTCTGGGATAATGGTGTTGATGTGAGCCATGACCAGCCTTTCAAAGCACTTCATGGCTCCAGACGTGAGTGCTACGGGTCAGTAATCATTTAGGCAGGTTATCATGTGTTCTTGGTCTGCTTGAAACATGTTGGTATTACAGACTCAGTCAGGGACATGTTGAAAATGTCAGTGAAGACACTTGCCAGTTGGTCAGCGCATGCTCGGAGTACACGTCCTGGTAGTCCGTCTGGCCCTGCGGCCTTGTGAATGTTGACCTGCTTAAAAATCTTACTTACCTCGAAATAGTCTGTAATGGTTTGCAAGCCCTGCCACTTCTGACGAGTAGTACGATTCAATCTTAGTCCTGTATTGACTCTTTGCCTTTTTGATGGTTCGTCGGAGGGCATAGCGGGATTTCTTATAAGTGTCCGGGTTTGAGTCCCACTCCTTGCAAGCGGCAGTTCTACCCTTTATCTCAGTGCGGATGTTGCCTGTAATCCATGGTTTCTGGTTGGGGTATGTACAGTGGGGAGAACAAGTATTTGATACACTGCCGATTTTGCAGGTTTTCCTACTTACAAAGCATGTAGAGGTCTGTAATCTTTATCATAGGTACACTTCAACTGTGAGAGACGGAATCTAAAACAAAAATCCAGAAAATCACATTGTATGATTTTTGAGTAATTAATTTGCATTCAATCCCGGAACATATTCCAGTCTGTGCTAGCAAAACAGTCCTGTAGCTTAGCATCTGCGTCATCTGACCACTTCCTTATTAACCGAGTCACTGGTGCTTCCTGCTTTAGTTTTTGCTTATAAGCAGAAATCAGGAGGATAGAATTATGGTCTGATTTGTCAAATGGAGGACGAGGGAGAGCTTTGTACGTGTCTCGCTCTCTCCTGTCCAATCAGAACCCTAACCCTCTCGCTCTCTCCTGTCCAATCAGAACCCTAACCCTCTCGCTCTCTCCTGTCCAATCAGAACCCTAACCCTCTCGCTCTCTCCTGTGCAATCAGAACCCTAACCCTCTCGCTCTCTCCTGTCCAATCAGAACCCTAACCCTCTCGCTCTCTCTCCTGTTCAATCAGAACCCTAACCCTCTCGCTCTCTCCTGTCCAATCAGAACCCTAACCCTCTCGCTCTCTCCTGTCCAATCAGAACCCTAACCCTCTCGCTCTCTCCTGTCCAATCAGAACCCTAACCCTCTCGCTCTCTCCTGTCCAATCAGAACCCTAACCCTCTCGCTCTCTCCTGTCCAATCAGAACCCTAATCCTCACTTTCCTGTCCAATCACAACCCTAACCTTCTATCTCTCTCTCTTGTCCAATCAGAACCCTAACCCCTCTCTCTCTCTTGTCCAATCAGAACCCTAACCCTCTCTCTCTCTCTCTCCTGTCCATTCAGAAGCACCGTACTGGACCCGACCGGACCGCATGGAGAAGAAGCTCCTCGCCATCCCAGCAGCCAATACCGTCAAGTTCCGCTGCGCTGCTGCCGGCAACCCCACACCATCCATCCATTGGCTGAAGAACGGGAAAGAGTTTAAGGGCGAGCAGAGGATGGGCGGGATCAAGGTGAGTCAGACAGCCAATTAGAAGTTAGTAGTCAGCAGAGGGTAAAACCAGAGTAGTGTCCTGTTTTAGAACATCGTCAGCGTCCCAAATGGTCCCTTTAGTGTACTACTTTGGACCAGAGTCCCATGGGCTTTGGTCAAAAGTGATGCACTATATAGGGAATATGGTGCCAGGTTACCTTCCTACTGTGTTGAGAGCCCCTGGTTGCTGACTGGTTGTGTGTTTAAAGGCTTAAGTGTAACAGGAGCTCACAGCTATTAAACGTTTACAAAGGTCACCAACATCTGCTCTACACAAGCACATATATGTTTCCCATGCCAATACCAGTTCTCTCTCTCTCTCTCTCTCTCTCTCTCTCTCTCTCTCTCTCTCTCTCTCTCTCTCTCTCTCTCTCTCTCTCTCTCTCTCTCTCTCTCTCTCTCTCTCTCTCTCTCTCTCTCTCTCTCTCTCAATTTAATTTAATTTTTCAATTTAAGGGCTTTATTGGCATGGGAAACGTGTGTTAACATTGCCAAAGCAAGTGAAGTAGATAGTAAACAAAAGTGAAATAAATATTAACATTAAACATTACACTCACAGAAGTTACAAAAGAATAAAGACATTTCAAATGTCATATTATGTATATATACAGTGTTGTAACAATGTGCAAATAGTTAAAGTACAAATGGGAAAATAAATAAACATAAATACGGGTTGTATTTACAATGGTGTTTGTTCTTCACTGGTTGCCCTTTTCTTGTGGCAACAGGTCACAAATCTTGCTGCTGTGATGGCACGCTGTGGTATTTCACCCAGTAGATAAGGGAGTTTATCAAAATTGGATTTGTTTTCTAATTCTTTGTGGATCACTGTAATCTGAGGGAAATATGTGTCTCTAATATGGTCATACATTTGGCAGGAGGTTAGGAAGTGCAGCTCAGTTTCCACCTCATTTTGTGGGCAGTGTGCACATTGCCTGTCTTCTCTTGAGAGCCAGGGATATCACAGGGATATAGTGAAGTGACTATTAAGATATCTACCAGGGATATCACAGGGATATAGTGAAGTGAATATTAAGATATCTACCAGGGATATCACAGGGATATAGTGAAGTGACTATTAATATATCTACCAGGGATATCACAGGGATATAGTGAAGTGACTATTAATATATCTACCAGGGATATAGTGTAGTGAATATTAATATATCTACCAGGGATATAGTGAAGTGAATATTAAGATATCTACCAGGGATATAGTGAAGTGAATATTAAGATATCTACCAGGGATATAGTGAAGTGACTATTAAGATATAATAATAATAATAATAATATGCCATTTAGCAGACGCTTTTATCCAAAGCGACTTACAGTCATGTGTGCATACATTTTTACGTATGGGTGGTCCCGGGGATCGAACCCACTACCCTGGCGTTACAAACGCCATGCTCTACCAATTGAGCTACAGAGGACCGGGGTATAGTGAAGTGAATATTAAGATATCTACCAGGGATATAGTGAAGTGAATATTAAGATATCTACCAGGGATATCACAGGGATATAGTGAAGTGAATATTAATATACCTACCAGGGATATAGTGAAGTGAATATTAAGATATCTACCAGGGATATCACAGGGATATAGTGAAGTGAATATTAAGATATCTACCAGGGATATAGTGAAGTGAATATTAAGATATCTACCAGGGATATAGTGAAGTGAATATTAAGATATCTACCAGGGATATCACAGGGATATAGTGAAGTGAATATTAAGATATCTACCAGGGATATCACAGGGATATAGTGAAGTGACTATTAAGATATCTACCAGGGATATAGTGAAGTGACTATTAAGATATATACTAGTGGTTGTATGAAAGACTCCACATCACTCTGAACTCTTCCCCCTCTGAGTGTTTTTAATATGATTAGCCTCTCCCCTGTTCCCCTGTGTACCCACTGTTGGCCACAAAGACCTGACCCCCTAACCCCAGCGACTGTCAGACTGTTCCCCTGGGTGGGTTAGGAACGGGGCTGTGACAGCCTGACAGTAGCTGGGTGGGTTCAGGACGGGGCTGTGGCAGCCTGACAGTAGCTGGGTGGGTTAGGAACGGGGCTGTGACAGCCTGACAGTAGCTGGGTGGGTTCAGGACGGGGCTGTGACAGTCTGACAGTAGCTGGGTGGGTTCAGGACGGGGCTGTGACAGCCTGACAGTAGCTGGGTGGGTTAGGAACGGGGCTGTGACAGCCTGACAGTAGCTGGGTGGGTTCAGGACGGGGCTGTGACAGCCTGACAGTAGCTGGGTGGGTTAGGAACGGGGCTGTGACAGCCTGACAGTAGCTGGGTGGGTTAGGAACGGGGCTGTGGCAGCCTGACAGTAGCTGGGTGGGATAGGAACGGGGCTGTGACAGCCTGACAGTAGCTGGGTGGGTTCAGGACGGGGCTGTGACAGCCTGACAGTAGCTGGGTGGGATAGGAACGGGGCTGTGACAGCCTGACAGTAGCTGGGTGGGTTCAGGACGGGGCTGTGACAGCCTGACAGTAGCTGGGTGGGTTCAGGACGGGGCTGTGACAGCCTGACAGTAGCTGGGTGGGTTCAGGACGGGGCTGTGACAGTCTGACAGTAGCTGGGTGGGTTAGGAACGGGGCTGTGACAGCCTGACAGTAGCTGGGTGGGTTAGGAACGGGGCTGTGACAGCCTGACAGTAGCTGGGTGGGTTAGGAACGGGGCTGTGACAGCCTGACAGTAGCTGGGTGGGTTAGGAACGGGGCTGTGACAGCCTGACAGTAGCTGGGTGGGTTCAGGACGGGGCTGTGACAGCCTGACAGTAGCTGGGTGGGTTAGGAACGGGGCTGTGACAGCCTGACAGTAGCTGGGTGGGTTCAGGACGGGGCTGTGACAGTCTGACAGTAGCTGGGTGGGTTCAGGACGGGGCTGTGGCAGCCTGACAGTAGCTGGGTGGGTTCAGGACGGGGCTGTGACAGCCTGACAGTAGCTGGGTGGGTTAGGAACGGGGCTGTGACAGCCTGACAGTAGCTGGGTGGGTTCAGGACGGGGCTGTGACAGCCTGACAGTAGCTGGGTGGGTTAGGAACGGGGCTGTGACAGCCTGACAGTAGCTGGGTGGGTTCAGGACGGGGCTGTGACAGCCTGACAGTAGCTGGGTGGGTTCAGGACGGGGCTGTGACAGCCTGACAGTAGCTGGGTGGGTTCAGGACGGGGCTGTGACAGCCTGACAGTAGCTGGGTGGGTTAGGAACGGGGCTGTGACAGCCTGACAGTAGCTGGGTGGGTTAGGAACGGGGCTGTGACAGCCTGACAGTAGCTGGGTGGGTTAGGAACGGGGCTGTGACAGCCTGACAGTAGCTGGGTGGGTTAGGAACGGGGCTGTGACAGCCTGACAGTAGCTGGGTGGGTTCAGGACGGGGCTGTGACAGCCTGACAGTAGCTGGGTGGGTTAGGAACGGGGCTGTGACAGTCTGACAGTAGCTGGGTGGGTTAGGAACGGGGCTGTGACAGTCTGACAGTAGCTGGGTGGGTTAGGAACGGGGCTGTGACAGCCTGACAGTAGCTGGGTGGGTTAGGAACGGGGCTGTGACAGCCTGACAGTAGCTGGGTGGGTTAGGAACGGGGCTGTGACAGCCTGACAGTAGCTGGGTGGGTTCAGGACGGGGCTGTGACAGCCTGACAGTAGCTGGGTGGGTTAGGAACGGGGCTGTGACAGCCTGACAGTAGCTGGGTGGGTTCAGGACGGGGCTGTGACAGCCTGACAGTAGCTGGGTGGGTTAGGAACGGGGCTGTGACAGTCTGACAGTAGCTGGGTGGGTTCAGGACGGGGCTGTGACAGCCTGACAGTAGCTGGGTGGGTTAGGAACAGGGCTGTGACAGCCTGACAGTAGCTGGGTGGGTTAGGAACGGGGCTGTGACAGTCTGACAGTAGCTGGGTGGGTTCAGGATGGGGCTGTGACAGCCTGACAGTAGCTGGGTGGGTTAGGAACGGGACTGTGACAGCCTGACAGTAGCTGGGTGGGTTAGGAACGGGGCTGTGACAGCCTGACAGTAGCTGGGTGGGTTAGGAACGGGGCTGTGACAGTCTGGCAGTAGCTGGGTGGGTTCAGGACGGGGCTGTGACAGCCTGACAGTAGCTGGGTGGGTTCAGGACGGGGCTGTGACAGCCTGACAGTAGCTGGGTGGGTTCAGGACGGGGCTGTGACAGCCTGACAGTAGCTGGGTGGGTTCAGGACGGGGCTGTGACAGTCTGAGAGTAGCTGGGTGGGTTCAGGACGGGGCTGTGACAGTCTGACAGTAGCTGGGTGGGTTAGGAACGGGGCTGTGACAGCCTGACAGTAGCTGGGTGGGTTCAGGACGGGGCTGTGACAGCCTGACAGTAGCTGGGTGGGTTAGGAACGTGGCTGTGACAGCCTGACAGTAGCTGGGTGGGTTCAGGACGGGGCTGTGACAGCCTGACAGTAGCTGGGTGGGTTCAGGACGGGGCTGTGACAGCCTGACAGTAGCTGGGTGGGTTAGGAACGGGGCTGTGACAGCCTGACAGTAGCTGGGTGGGTTAGGAACGGGGCTGTGACAGCCTGACAGTAGCTGGGTGGGTTCAGGACGGGGCTGTGACAGCCTGACAGTAGCTGGGTGGGTTAGGAACGGGGCTGTGACAGCCTGACAGTAGCTGGGTGGGTTAGGAACGGGGCTGTGACAGCCTGACAGTAGCTGGGTGGGTTCAGGACGGGGCTGTGACAGCCTGACAGTAGCTGGGTGGGTTCAGGACGGGGCTGTGACAGCCTGACAGTAGCTGGGTGGGTTCAGGACGGGGCTGTGACAGTCTGACAGTAGCTGGGTGGGTTCAGGACGGGGCTGTGACAGCCTGACAGTAGCTGGGTGGGTTAGGAACGGGGCTGTGACAGCCTGACAGTAGCTGGGTGGGTTAGGAACAGGGCTGTGACAGTCTGACAGTAGCTGGGTGGGTTCAGGACGGGGCTGTGACAGCCTGACAGTAGCTGGGTGGGTTAGGAACGGGGCTGTGACAGCCTGACAGTAGCTGGGTGGGTTAGGAACGGGGCTGTGACAGCCTGACAGTAGCTGGGTGGGTTAGGAACGGGGCTGTGACAGCCTGACAGTAGCTGGGTGGGTTCAGGACGGGGCTGTGACAGCCTGACAGTAGCTGGGTGGGTTCAGGACGGGGCTGTGGCAGCCTGACAGTAGCTGGGTGGGTTAGGAACGGGGCTGTGACAGCCTGACAGTAGCTGGGTGGGTTAGGAACGGGGCTGTGACAGCCTGACAGTAGCTGGGTGGGTTAGGAACGGGGCTGTGACAGCCTGACAGTAGCTGGGTGGGTTAGGAACGGGGCTGTGACAGCCTGACAGTAGCTGGGTGGGTTAGGAACGGGGCTGTGACAGTCTGACAGTAGCTGGGTGGGTTAGGAACGGGGCTGTGACAGCCTGACAGTAGCTGGGTGGGTTCAGGACGGGGCTGTGACAGCCTGACAGTAGCTGGGTGGGTTAGGAAAAGGGCTGTGACAGCCTGACAGTAGCTGGGTGGGTTCAGGACGGGGCTGTGACAGCCTGACAGTAGCTGGGTGGGTTCAGGACGGGGCTGTGACAGCCTGACAGTAGCTGGGTGGGTTAGGAACGGGGCTGTGACAGTCTGACAGTAGCTGGGTGGGTTAGGAACGGGGCTGTGGCAGCCTGACAGTAGCTGGGTGGGTTAGGAACGGGGCTGTGACAGTCTGACAGTAGCTGGGTGGGTTAGGAACGGGGCTGTGACAGCCTGACAGTAGCTGGGTGGGTTCAGGACGGGGCTGTGACAGCCTGACAGTAGCTGGGTGGGTTAGGAACGGGGCTGTGATAGCCTGACAGTAGCTGGGTGGGTTAGGAACGGGGCTGTGACAGTCTGACAGAAGCTGGGTGGGTTCAGGACGGGGCTGTGACAGTCTGACAGTAGCTGGGTGGGTTCAGGACGGGGCTGTGACAGCCTGACAGTAGCTGGGTGGGTTCAGGACGGGGCTGTGACAGTCTGACAGTAGCTGGGTGGGTTCAGGACGGGGCTGTGACAGCCTGACAGTAGCTGGGTGGGTTAGGAACGGGGCTGTGATAGCCTGACAGTAGCTGGGTGGGTTAGGAACGGGGCTGTGACAGTCTGACAGTAGCTGGGTGGGTTCAGGACGGGGCTGTGACAGTCTGACAGTAGCTGGGTGGGTTCAGGACGGGGCTGTGACAGCCTGACAGTAGCTGGGTGGGTTCAGGACGGGGCTGTGACAGTCTGACAGTAGCTGGGTGGGTTCAGGACGGGGCTGTGACAGCCTGACAGTAGCTGGGTGGGTTCAGGACGGGGCTGTGACAGTCTGACAGTAGCTGGGTGGGTTCAGGACGGGGCTGTGACAGTCTGACAGTAGCTGGGTGGGTTCAGGACGGGGCTGTGACAGTCTGACAGTAGCTGGGTGGGTTAGGAACGGGGCTGTGACAGCCTGACAGTAGCTGGGTGGGTTAGGAACGGGGCTGTGACAGCCTGACAGTAGCTGGGTGGGTTAGGAACGGGGCTGTGACAGCCTGACAGTAGCTGGGTGGGTTAGGAACGGGGCTGTGACAGCCTGACAGTAGCTGTGTGGGTTAGGAACGGGGCTGTGACAGCCTGACAGTAGCTGGGTGGGTTAGGAACGGGGCTGTGACAGCCTGAGAGTAGCTGGGTGGGTTAGGAACGGGGCTGTGACAGCCTGACAGTAGCTGTGTGGGTTCAGGACGGGGCTGTGACAGTCTGACAGTAGCTGGGTGGGTTAGGAACGGGGCTGTGACAGCCTGACAGTAGCTGGGTGGGTTAGGAACGGGGCTGTGACAGTCTGACAGTAGCTGGGTGGGTTCAGGACGGGGCTGTGACAGCCTGACAGTAGCTGGGTGGGTTCAGGACGGGGCTGTGACAGTCTGACAGTAGCTGGGTGGGTTCAGGACGGGGCTGTGACAGCCTGACAGTAGCTGGGTAGGTTCAGGACGGGGCTATGACAGTCTGACAGTAGCTGGGTGGGTTCAGGACGGGGCTGTGACAGCCTGACAGTAGCTGGGTGGGTTCAGGACGGGGCTGTGACAGCCTGACAGTAGCTGGGTGGGTTCAGGACGGGGCTGTGACAGTCTGACAGTAGCTGGGTGGGTTCAGGACGGGGCTGTGACAGCCTGACAGTAGCTGGGTGGGTTAGGAACGGGGCTGTGACAGCCTGACAGTAGCTGGGTGGGTTAGGAACGGGGCTGTGACAGTCTGACAGTAGCTGGGTGGGTTAGGAACGGGACTGTGACAGCCTGACAGTAGCTGGGTGGGTTAGGAACGGGGCTGTGACAGTCTGACAGTAGCTGGGTGGGTTCAGGACGGGGCTGTGACAGCCTGACAGTAGCTGGGTGGGTTAGGAACGGGGCTGTGACAGTCTGACAGTAGCTGGGTGGGTTCAGGACGGGGCTGTGGCAGCCTGACAGTAGCTGGGTGGGTTCAGGACGGGGCTGTGACAGCCTGACAGTAGCTGGGTGGGTTAGGAACGGGGCTGTGACAGTCTGACAGTAGCTGGGTGGGTTCAGGACGGGGCTGTGACAGTCTGACAGTAGCTGGGTGGGTTCAGGACGGGGCTGTGACAGTCTGACAGTAGCTGGGTGGGTTCAGGACGGGGCTGTGACAGCCTGACAGTAGCTGGGTGGGTTCAGGACGGGGCTGTGACAGTCTGACAGTAGCTGGGTGGGTTCAGGACGGGGCTGTGACAGCCTGACAGTAGCTGGGTGGGTTCAGGACGGGGCTGTGACAGTCTGACAGTAGCTGGGTGGGTTAGGAACGGGGCTGTGACAGCCTGACAGTAGCTGGGTGGGTTAGGAACGGGGCTGTGACAGCCTGACAGTAGCTGGGTGGGTTAGGAACGGGGCTGTGACAGCCTGACAGTAGCTGGGTGGGTTAGGAACGGGGCTGTGACAGCCTGACAGTAGCTGGGTGGGTTAGGAACGGGGCTGTGACAGCCTGACAGTAGCTGGGTGGGTTAGGAACGGGGCTGTGACAGCCTGACAGTAGCTGTGTGGGTTCAGGACGGGGCTGTGACAGTCTGACAGTAGCTGGGTGGGTTAGGAACGGGGCTGTGACAGCCTGACAGTAGCTGGGTGGGTTAGGAACGGGGCTGTGACAGTCTGACAGTAGCTGGGTTGGTTCAGGACGGGGCTGTGACAGCCTGACAGTAGCTGGGTGGGTTCAGGACGGGGCTGTGACAGTCTGACAGTAGCTGGGTGGGTTCAGGACGGGGCTGTGACAGCCTGACAGTAGCTGGGTAGGTTCAGGACGGGGCTGTGACAGTCTGACAGTAGCTGGGTGGGTTCAGGACGGGGCTGTGACAGCCTGACAGTAGCTGGGTGGGTTCAGGACGGGGCTGTGACAGCCTGACAGTAGCTGGGTGGGTTCAGGACGGGGCTGTGACAGTCTGACAGTAGCTGGGTGGGTTCAGGACGGGGCTGTGACAGCCTGACAGTAGCTGGGTGGGTTAGGAACGGGGCTGTGACAGCCTGACAGTAGCTGGGTGGGTTAGGAACGGGGCTGTGACAGTCTGACAGTAGCTGGGTGGGTTAGGAACGGGACTGTGACAGCCTGACAGTAGCTGGGTGGGTTAGGAACGGGGCTGTGACAGTCTGACAGTAGCTGGGTGGGTTCAGGACGGGGCTGTGACAGCCTGACAGTAGCTGGGTGGGTTAGGAACGGGGCTGTGACAGTCTGACAGTAGCTGGGTGGGTTCAGGACGGGGCTGTGGCAGCCTGACAGCTGGGTGGGTTCAGGACGGGGCTGTGACAGCCTGACAGTAGCTGGGTGGGTTAGGAACGGGGCTGTGACAGTCTGACAGTAGCTGGGTGGGTTCAGGACGGGGCTGTGACAGTCTGACAGTAGCTGGGTGGGTTAGGAACGGGACTGTGACAGTCTGACAGTAGCTGGGTGGGTTCAGGACGGGGCTGTGACAGCCTGACAGTAGCTGGGTGGGTTCAGGACGGGGCTGTGACAGCCTGACAGTAGCTGGGTGGGTTCAGGACGGGGCTGTGACAGCCTGACAGTAGCTGGGTGGGTTAGGAACGGGACTGTGACAGCCTGACAGTAGCTGGGTGGGTTAGGAACGGGGCTGTGACAGTCTGACAGTAGCTTGGTGGGTTCAGGACGGGGCTGTGACAGTCTGACAGTAGCTGTGTGGGTTAGGAACGGGGCTGTGACAGTCTGACAGTAGCTGGGTGGGTTCAGGACGGGGCTGTGACAGTCTGACAGTAGCTGGGTGGGTTCAGGACGGGGCTGTGGCAGCCTGACAGTAGCTGGGTGGGTTAGGAACGGGGCTGTGACAGCCTGACAGTGGCTGGGTGGGTTCAGGACGGGGCTGTGACAGTCTGACAGTAGCTGGGTGGGTTCAGGACGGGGCTGTGACAGCCTGACAGTAGCTGGGTGGGTTAGGAACGGGGCTGTGACAGCCTGACAGTAGCTGGGTGGGTTAGGAACGGGGCTGTGACAGCCTGACAGTAGCTGGGTGGGTTAGGAACGGGGCTGTGACAGTCTGACAGTAGCTGGGTGGGTTAGGAACGGGGCTGTGACAGCCTGACAGTAGCTGGGTGGGTTCAGGACGGGGCTGTGACAGCCTGACAGTAGCTGGGTGGGTTAGGAACAGGGCTGTGACAGCCTGACAGTAGCTGGGTGGGTTCAGGACGGGGCTGTGACAGCCTGACAGTAGCTGGGTGGGTTCAGGACGGGGCTGTGACAGCCTGACAGTAGCTGGGTGGGTTAGGAACGGGGCTGTGACAGTCTGACAGTAGCTGGGTGGGTTAGGAACGGGGCTGTGGCAGCCTGACAGTAGCTGGGTGGGTTAGGAACGGGGCTGTGACAGTCTGACAGTAGCTGGGTGGGTTAGGAACGGGGCTGTGACAGCCTGACAGTAGCTGGGTGGGTTCAGGACGGGGCTGTGACAGCCTGACAGTAGCTGGGTGGGTTAGGAACGGGGCTGTGACAGTCTGACAGTAGCTGGGTGGGTTAGGAACGGGGCTGTGACAGTCTGACAGTAGCTGGGTGGGTTAGGAACGGGGCTGTGACAGCCTGACAGTAGCTGGGTGGGTTCAGGACGGGGCTGTGACAGCCTGACAGTAGCTGGGTGGGTTAGGAACGGGGCTGTGACAGCCTGACAGTAGCTGGGTGGGTTAGGAACGGGGCTGTGACAGTCTGACAGTAGCTGGGTGGGTTCAGGACGGGGCTGTGACAGTCTGACAGTAGCTGGGTGGGTTCAGGACGGGGCTGTGACAGCCTGACAGTAGCTGGGTGGGTTCAGGACGGGGCTGTGACAGTCTGACAGTAGCTGGGTGGGTTCAGGACGGGGCTGTGACAGCCTGACAGTAGCTGGGTGGGTTCAGGACGGGGCTGTGACAGTCTGACAGTAGCTGGGTGGGTTCAGGACGGGGCTGTGACAGTCTGACAGTAGCTGGGTGGGTTCAGGACGGGGCTGTGACAGTCTGACAGTAGCTGGGTGGGTTCAGGACGGGGCTGTGACAGTCTGACAGTAGCTGGGTGGGTTCAGGACGGGGCTGTGACAGCCTGACAGTAGCTGGGTGGGTTCAGGACGGGGCTGTGACAGTCTGACAGTAGCTGGGTGGGTTCAGGACGGGGCTGTGACAGCCTGACAGTAGCTGGGTGGGTTCAGGACGGGGCTGTGACAGTCTGACAGTAGCTGGGTGGGTTAGGAACGGGGCTGTGACAGCCTGACAGTAGCTGGGTGGGTTAGGAACGGGGCTGTGACAGCCTGACAGTAGCTGGGTGGGTTAGGAACGGGGCTGTGACAGCCTGACAGTAGCTGGGTGGGTTAGGAACGGGGCTGTGACAGTCTGACAGTAGCTGGGTGGGTTAGGAACGGGGCTGTGATAGCCTGACAGTAGCTGGGTGGGTTAGGAACGGGGCTGTGACAGTCTGACAGTAGCTGGGTGGTTTCAGGACGGGGCTGTGACAGTCTGACAGTAGCTGGGTGGGTTCAGGACGGGGCTGTGACAGCCTGACAGTAGCTGGGTGGGTTCAGGACGGGGCTGTGACAGTCTGACAGTAGCTGGGTGGGTTCAGGACGGGGCTGTGACAGTCTGACAGTAGCTGGGTGGGTTCAGGACGGGGCTGTGACAGCCTGACAGTAGCTGGGTGGGTTCAGGACGGGGCTGTGACAGTCTGACAGTAGCTGGGTGGGTTCAGGACGGGGCTGTGACAGTCTGACAGTAGCTGGGTGGGTTCAGGACGGGGCTGTGACAGTCTGACAGTAGCTGGGTGGGTTCAGGACGGGGCTGTGACAGTCTGACAGTAGCTGGGTGGGTTCAGGACGGGGCTGTGACAGCCTGACAGTAGCTGGGTGGGTTCAGGACGGGGCTGTGACAGTCTGACAGTAGCTGGGTGGGTTCAGGACGGGGCTGTGACAGCCTGACAGTAGCTGGGTGGGTTCAGGACGGGGCTGTGACAGTCTGACAGTAGCTGGGTGGGTTAGGAACGGGGCTGTGACAGCCTGACAGTAGCTGGGTGGGTTAGGAACGGGGCTGTGACAGCCTGACAGTAGCTGGGTGGGTTAGGAACGGGGCTGTGACAGCCTGACAGTAGCTGGGTGGGTTAGGAACGGGGCTGTGACAGCCTGACAGTAGCTGGGTGGGTTAGGAACGGGGCTGTGACAGCCTGACAGTAGCTGGGTGGGTTAGGAACGGGGCTGTGACAGCCTGACAGTAGCTGTGTGGGTTCAGGACGGGGCTGTGACAGTCTGACAGTAGCTGGGTGGGTTAGGAACGGGGCTGTGACAGCCTGACAGTAGCTGGGTGGGTTAGGAACGGGGCTGTGACAGTCTGACAGTAGCTGGGTGGGTTCAGGATGGGGCTGTGACAGCCTGACAGTAGCTGGGTGGGTTCAGGACGGGGCTGTGACAGCCTGACAGTAGCTGGGTGGGTTAGGAACGGGGCTGTGACAGCCTGACAGTAGCTGGGTGGGTTAGGAACGGGGCTGTGACAGCCTGACAGTAGCTGGGTGGGTTAGGAACGGGGCTGTGACAGTCTGACAGTAGCTGGGTGGGTTAGGAACGGGGCTGTGACAGCCTGACAGTAGCTGGGTGGGTTCAGGACGGGGCTGTGACAGCCTGACAGTAGCTGGGTGGGTTCAGGACGGGGCTGTGACAGCCTGACAGTAGCTGGGTGGGTTAGGAACGGGGCTGTGACAGTCTGACAGTAGCTGGGTGGGTTAGGAACGGGGCTGTGACAGCCTGACAGTAGCTGGGTGGGTTCAGGACGGGGCTGTGACAGCCTGACAGTAGCTGGGTGGGTTCAGGACGGGGCTGTGACAGCCTGACAGTAGCTGGGTGGGTTAGGAACGGGGCTGTGACAGCCTGACAGTAGCTGGGTGGGTTCAGGACGGGGCTGTGACAGCCTGACAGTAGCTGGGTGGGTTAGGAACGGGGCTGTGACAGCCTGACAGTAGCTGGGTGGGTTAGGAACGGGGCTGTGACAGTCTGACAGTAGCTGGGTGGGTTAGGAACGGGGCTGTGACAGCCTGACAGTAGCTGGGTGGGTTCAGGACGGGGCTGTGACAGCCTGACAGTAGCTGGGTGGGTTAAGAACGGGGCTGTGACAGTCTGACAGTAGCTGGGTGGGTTCAGGACGGGGCTGTGACAGCCTGACAGTAGCTGGGTGGGTTAGGAACACGGCTGTGACAGCCTGACAGTAGCTGGGTGGGTTAGGAACGGGGCTTTGACAGTCTGACAGTAGCTGGGTGGGTTAGGAACGGGGCTGTGACAGCCTGACAGTAGCTGGGTGGGTTAGGAACGGGGCTGTGACAGCCTGACAGTAGCTGGGTGGGTTAGGAACGGGGCTGTGACAGTCTGACAGTAGCTGGGTGGGTTAGGAACGGGGCTGTGACAGTCTGACAGTAGCTGGGTGGGTTCAGGACGGGGCTGTGACAGCCTGACAGTAGCTGGGTGGGTTAGGAACGGGACTGTGACAGCCTGACAGTAGCTGGGTGGGTTAGGAACGGGGCTGTGACAGCCTGACAGTAGCTGGGTGGGTTAGGAACGGGGCTGTGACAGTCTGACAGTAGCTGGGTGGGTTCAGGACGGGGCTGTGACAGCCTGACAGTAGCTGGGTGGGTTCAGGACGGGGCTGTGACAGCCTGACAGTAGCTGGGTGGGTTAGGAACGGGGCTGTGACAGCCTGACAGTAGCTGGGTGGGTTCAGGACGGGGCTGTGACAGTCTGACAGTAGCTGGGTGGGTTCAGGACGGGGCTGTGACAGTCTGACAGTAGCTGGGTGGGTTAGGAACGGGGCTGTGACAGCCTGACAGTAGCTGGGTGGGTTCAGGACGGGGCTGTGACAGCCTGACAGTAGCTGGGTGGGTTAGGAACGGGGCTGTGACAGCCTGACAGTAGCTGGGTGGGTTCAGGACGGGGCTGTGACAGCCTGACAGTAGCTGGGTGGGTTCAGGACGGGGCTGTGACAGCCTGACAGTAGCTGGGTGGGTTAGGAACGGGGCTGTGACAGCCTGACAGTAGCTGGGTGGGTTAGGAACGGGGCTGTGACAGCCTGACAGTAGCTGGCTGGGTTCAGGACGGGGCTGTGACAGCCTGACAGTAGCTGGGTGGGTTAGGAACGGGGCTGTGACAGCCTGACAGTAGCTGGGTGGGTTAGGAACGGGGCTGTGACAGCCTGACAGTAGCTGGGTGGGTTCAGGACGGGGCTGTGACAGCCTGACAGTAGCTGGGTGGGTTCAGGACGGGGCTGTGACAGCCTGACAGTAGCTGGGTGGGTTCAGGATGGGGCTGTGACAGTCTGACAGTAGCTGGGTGGGTTCAGGACGGGGCTGTGACAGCCTGACAGTAGCTGGGTGGGTTCAGGACGGGGCTGTGACAGCCTGACAGTAGCTGGGTGGGTTAGGAACGGGGCTGTGACAGCCTGACAGTAGCTGGGTGGGTTCAGGACGGGGCTGTGACAGTCTGACAGTAGCTGGGTGGGTTCAGGACGGGGCTGTGACAGTCTGACAGTAGCTGGGTGGGTTAGGAACGGGGCTGTGACAGCCTGACAGTAGCTGGGTGGGTTCAGGACGGGGCTGTGACAGCCTGACAGTAGCTGGGTGGGTTAGGAACGGGGCTGTGACAGCCTGACAGTAGCTGGGTGGGTTCAGGACGGGGCTGTGACAGCCTGACAGTAGCTGGGTGGGTTCAGGACGGGGCTGTGACAGCCTGACAGTAGCTGGGTGGGTTAGGAACGGGGCTGTGACAGCCTGACAGTAGCTGGGTGGGTTAGGAACGGGGCTGTGACAGCCTGACAGTAGCTGGCTGGGTTCAGGACGGGGCTGTGACAGCCTGACAGTAGCTGGGTGGGTTAGGAACGGGGCTGTGACAGCCTGACAGTAGCTGGGTGGGTTAGGAACGGGGCTGTGACAGCCTGACAGTAGCTGGGTGGGTTCAGGACGGGGCTGTGACAGCCTGACAGTAGCTGGGTGGGTTCAGGACGGGGCTGTGACAGCCTGACAGTAGCTGGGTGGGTTCAGGACGGGGCTGTGACAGTCTGACAGTAGCTGGGTGGGTTCAGGACGGGGCTGTGACAGCCTGACAGTAGCTGGGTGGGTTAGGAACGGGGCTGTGACAGCCTGACAGTAGCTGGGTGGGTTAGGAACGGGGCTGTGACAGTCTGACAGTAGCTGGGTGGGTTCAGGACGGGGCTGTGACAGCCTGACAGTAGCTGGGTGGGTTAGGAACGGGGCTGTGACAGCCTGACAGTAGCTGGGTGGGTTAGGAACGGGGCTGTGACAGCCTGACAGTAGCTGGGTGGGTTAGGAACGGGGCTGTGACAGCCTGACAGTAGCTGGGTGGGTTCAGGACGGGGCTGTGACAGCCTGACAGTAGCTGGGTGGGTTCAGGACGGGGCTGTGGCAGCCTGACAGTAGCTGGGTGGGTTAGGAACGGGGCTGTGACAGCCTGACAGTAGCTGGGTGGGTTAGGAACGGGGCTGTGACAGCCTGACAGTAGCTGGGTGGGTTAGGAACGGGGCTGTGACAGCCTGACAGTAGCTGGTTGGGTTCAGGACGGGGCTGTGACAGCCTGACAGTAGCTGGGTGGGTTAGGAACAGGGCTGTGACAGCCTGACAGTAGCTGGGTGGGTTCAGGACGGGGCTGTGACAGCCTGACAGTAGCTGGGTGGGTTCAGGACGGGGCTGTGACAGCCTGACAGTAGCTGGGTGGGTTAGGAACGGGGCTGTGACAGTCTGACAGTAGCTGGGTGGGTTAGGAACGGGGCTGTGGCAGCCTGACAGTAGCTGGGTGGGTTAGGAACGGGGCTGTGACAGTCTGACAGTAGCTGGGTGGGTTAGGAACGGGGCTGTGACAGCCTGACAGTAGCTGGGTGGGTTCAGGACGGGGCTGTGACAGCCTGACAGTAGCTGGGTGGGTTAGGAACGGGGCTGTGATAGCCTGACAGTAGCTGGGTGGGTTAGGAACGGGGCTGTGACAGTCTGACAGTAGCTGGGTGGGTTCAGGACGGGGCTGTGACAGTCTGACAGTAGCTGGGTGGGTTCAGGACGGGGCTGTGACAGCCTGACAGTAGCTGGGTGGGTTCAGGACGGGGCTGTGACAGTCTGACAGTAGCTGGGTGGGTTCAGGACGGGGCTGTGACAGTCTGACAGTAGCTGGGTGGGTTCAGGACGGGGCTGTGACAGCCTGACAGTAGCTGGGTGGGTTCAGGACGGGGCTGTGACAGTCTGACAGTAGCTGGGTGGGTTCAGGACGGGGCTGTGACAGTCTGACAGTAGCTGGGTGGGTTCAGGACGGGGCTGTGACAGTCTGACAGTAGCTGGGTGGGTTCAGGACGGGGCTGTGACAGTCTGACAGTAGCTGGGTGGGTTCAGGACGGGGCTGTGACAGCCTGACAGTAGCTGGGTGGGTTCAGGACGGGGCTGTGACAGTCTGACAGTAGCTGGGTGGGTTCAGGACGGGGCTGTGACAGCCTGACAGTAGCTGGGTGGGTTCAGGACGGGGCTGTGACAGTCTGACAGTAGCTGGGTGGGTTAGGAACGGGGCTGTGACAGCCTGACAGTAGCTGGGTGGGTTAGGAACGGGGATGTGACAGCCTGACAGTAGCTGGGTGGGTTAGGAACGGGGCTGTGACAGCCTGACAGTAGCTGGGTGGGTTAGGAACGGGGCTGTGACAGCCTGACAGTAGCTGGGTGGGTTAGGAACGGGGCTGTGACAGCCTGACAGTAGCTGGGTGGGTTAGGAACGGGGCTGTGACAGCCTGACAGTAGCTGTGTGGGTTCAGGACGGGGCTGTGACAGTCTGACAGTAGCTGGGTTGGTTAGGAACGGGGCTGTGACAGCCTGACAGTAGCTGGGTGGGTTAGGAACGGGGCTGTGACAGTCTGACAGTAGCTGGGTGGGTTCAGGACGGGGCTGTGACAGCCTGACAGTAGCTGGGTGGGTTCAGGACGGGGCTGTGACAGTCTGACAGTAGCTGGGTGGGTTCAGGACGGGGCTGTGACAGCCTGACAGTAGCTGGGTAGGTTCAGGACGGGGCTGTGACAGTCTGACAGTAGCTGGGTGGGTTCAGGACGGGGCTGTGACAGCCTGACAGTAGCTGGGTGGGTTCAGGACGGGGCTGTGACAGCCTGACAGTAGCTGGGTGGGTTCAGGACGGGGCTGTGACAGTCTGACAGTAGCTGGGTGGGTTCAGGACGGGGCTGTGACAGCCTGACAGTAGCTGGGTGGGTTAGGAACGGGGCTGTGACAGCCTGACAGTAGCTGGGTGGGTTAGGAACGGGGCTGTGACAGTCTGACAGTAGCTGGGTGGGTTAGGAACGGGACTGTGACAGCCTGACAGTAGCTGGGTGGGTTAGGAACGGGGCTGTGACAGTCTGACAGTAGCTGGGTGGGTTCAGGACGGGGCTGTGACAGCCTGACAGTAGCTGGGTGGGTTAGGAACGGGGCTGTGACAGTCTGACAGTAGCTGGGTGGGTTCAGGACGGGGCTGTGGCAGCCTGACAGTAGCTGGGTGGGTTCAGGACGAGGCTGTGACAGCCTGACAGTAGCTGGGTGGGTTAGGAACGGGGCTGTGACAGTCTGACAGTAGCTGGGTGGGTTCAGGACGGGGCTGTGACAGCCTGACAGTAGCTGGGTGGGTTCAGGACGGGGCTGTGACAGTCTGACAGTAGCTGGGTGGGTTCAGGACGGGGCTGTGACAGCCTGACAGTAGCTGGGTGGGTTCAGGACGGGGCTGTGACAGTCTGACAGTAGCTGGGTGGGTTCAGGACGGGGCTGTGACAGTCTGACAGTAGCTGGGTGGGTTCAGGACGGGGCTTTGACAGTCTGACAGTAGCTGGGTGGGTTCAGGACGGGGCTGTGACAGTCTGACAGTAGCTGGGTGGGTTAGGAACGGGGCTGTGACAGGCTGACAGTAGCTGGGTGGGTTAGGAACGGGGCTGTGACAGTCTGACAGTAGCTGGGTGGGTTCAGGATGGGGCTGTGACAGCCTGACAGTAGCTGGGTGGGTTCAGGACGGGGCTGTGACAGTCTGACAGTAGCTGGGTGGGTTCAGGACGGGGCTGTGACAGCCTGACAGTAGCTGGGTGGGTTCAGGACGGGGCTGTGACAGTCTGACAGTAGCTGGGTGGGTTCAGGACGGGGCTGTGACAGCCTGACAGTAGCTGGGTGGGTTCAGGACGGGGCTGTGACAGCCTGACAGTAGCTGGGTGGGTTCAGGACGGGGCTGTGACAGCCTAACAGTAGCTGGGTGGGTTCAGGACGGGGCTGTGACAGTCTGACAGTAGCTGGGTGGGTTCAGGACGGGGCTGTGACAGCCTGACAGTAGCTGGGTGGGTTAGGAACGGGGCTGTGACAGCCTGACAGTAGCTGGGTGGGTTAGGAACGGGACTGTGACAGCCTGACAGTAGCTGGGTGGGTTAGGAACGGGGCTGTGACAGTCTGACAGTAGCTGGGTGGGTTCAGGACGGGGCTGTGACAGCCTGACAGTAGCTGGGTGGGTTAGGAACGGGGCTGTGACAGTCTGACAGTAGCTGGGTGGGTTCAGGACGGGGCTGTGGCAGCCTGACAGTAGCTGGGTGGGTTCAGGACGGGGCTTTGACAGCCTGACAGTAGCTGGGTGGGTTAGGAACGGGGCTGTGACAGTCTGACAGTAGCTGGGTGGGTTCAGGACGGGGCTGTGACAGTCTGACAGTAGCTGGGTGGGTTAGGAACGGGACTGTGACAGTCTGACAGTAGCTGGGTGGGTTCAGGACGGGGCTGTGACAGCCTGACAGTAGCTGGGTGGGTTAGGAACGGGGCTGTGACAGTCTGACAGTAGCTGGGTGGGTTCAGGACGGGGCTGTGACAGCCTGACAGTAGCTGGGTGGGTTAGGAACGGGGCTGTGACAGCCTGACAGTAGCTGGGTGGGTTCAGGACGGGGCTGTGACAGCCTGACAGTAGCTGGGTGGGTTCAGGATGGGGCTGTGACAGTCTGACAGTAGCTGGGTGGGTTAGGAACGGGGCTGTGACAGCCTGACAGTAGCTGGGTGGGTTAGGAACGGGGCTGTGACAGTCTGACAGTAGCTGGGTGGGTTCAGGACGGGGCTGTGACAGCCTGACAGTAGCTGGGTGGGTTCAGGACGGGGCTGTGACAGTCTGACAGTAGCTGGGTGGGTTCAGGACGGGGCTGTGACAGCCTGACAGTAGCTGGGTGGGTTAGGAACGGGGCTGTGACAGTCTGACAGTAGCTGGGTGGGTTCAGGACGGGGCTGTGACAGCCTGACAGTAGCTGGGTGGGTTCAGGACGGGGCTGTGACAGTCTGACAGTAGCTGGGTGGGTTAGGAACGGGGCTGTGACAGCCTGACAGTAGCTGGGTGGGTTAGGAACGGGGCTGTGACAGTCTGACAGTAGCTGGGTGGGTTCAGGACGGGGCTGTGACAGCCTGACAGTAGCTGGGTGGGTTAGGAACGGGGCTGTGACAGTCTGACAGTAGCTGGGTGGGTTCAGGACGGGGCTGTGGCAGCCTGACAGTAGCTGGGTGGGTTCAGGACGGGGCTGTGACAGCCTGACAGTAGCTGGGTGGGTTAGGAACGGGGCTGTGACAGTCTGACAGTAGCTGGGTGGGTTCAGGACGGGGCTGTGACAGCCTGACAGTAGCTGGGTGGGTTCAGGACGGGGCTGTGACAGCCTGACAGTAGCTGGGTGGGTTCAGGACGGGGCTGTGACAGTCTGACAGTAGCTGGGTGGGTTCAGGACGGGGCTGTGACAGTCTGACAGTAGCTGGGTGGGTTCAGGACGGGGCTGTGACAGTCTGACAGTAGCTGGGTGGGTTCAGGACGGGGCTGTGACAGTCTGACAGTAGCTGGGTGGGTTAGGAACGGGGCTGTGACAGGCTGACAGTAGCTGGGTGGGTTAGGAACGGGGCTGTGACAGTCTGACAGTAGCTGGGTGGGTTCAGGATGGGGCTGTGACAGCCTGACAGTAGCTGGGTGGGTTCAGGACGGGGCTGTGACAGTCTGACAGTAGCTGGGTGGGTTCAGGACGGGGCTGTGACAGCCTGACAGTAGCTGGGTGGGTTCAGGACGGGGCTGTGACAGTCTGACAGTAGCTGGGTGGGTTCAGGACGGGGCTGTGACAGCCTGACAGTAGCTGGGTGGGTTCAGGACGGGGCTGTGACAGCCTGACAGTAGCTGGGTGGGTTCAGGACGGGGCTGTGACAGTCTGACAGTAGCTGGGTGGGTTCAGGACGGGGCTGTGACAGCCTGACAGTAGCTGGGTGGGTTAGGAACGGGGCTGTGACAGCCTGACAGTAGCTGGGTGGGTTAGGAACGGGACTGTGACAGCCTGACAGTAGCTGGGTGGGTTAGGAACGGGGCTGTGACAGTCTGACAGTAGCTGGGTGGGTTCAGGACGGGGCTGTGACAGCCTGACAGTAGCTGGGTGGGTTAGGAACGGGGCTGTGACAGTCTGACAGTAGCTGGGTGGGTTCAGGACGGGGCTGTGGCAGCCTGACAGTAGCTGGGTGGGTTCAGGACGGGGCTTTGACAGCCTGACAGTAGCTGGGTGGGTTAGGAACGGGGCTGTGACAGTCTGACAGTAGCTGGGTGGGTTCAGGACGGGGCTGTGACAGTCTGACAGTAGCTGGGTGGGTTCAGGACGGGGCTGTGACAGTCTGACAGTAGCTGGGTGGGTTAGGAACGGGACTGTGACAGTCTGACAGTAGCTGGGTGGGTTCAGGACGGGGCTGTGACAGCCTGACAGTAGCTGGGTGGGTTAGGAACGGGGCTGTGACAGTCTGACAGTAGCTGGGTGGGTTAGGAACGGGGCTGTGACAGCCTGACAGTAGCTGGGTGGGTTAGGAACGGGGCTGTGACAGTCTGACAGTAGCTGGGTGGGTTAGGAACGGGGCTGTGACAGCCTGACAGTAGCTGGGTGGGTTATGAACGGGGCTGTGACAGTCTGACAGTAGCTTGGTGGGTTCAGGACGGGGCTGTGACAGTCTGACAGTAGCTGGGTGGGTTAGGAACGGGGCTGTGACAGTCTGACAGTAGCTGGGTGGGTTCAGGACGGGGCTGTGACAGTCTGACAGTAGCTGGGTGGGTTCAGGACGGGGCTGTGGCAGCCTGACAGTAGCTGGGTGGGTTAGGAACGGGGCTGTGACAGCCTGACAGTGGCTGGGTGGGTTCAGGACGGGGCTGTGACAGTCTGACAGTAGCTGGGTGGGTTCAGGACGGGGCTGTGACAGTCTGACAGTAGCTGGGTGGGTTAGGAACGGGGCTGTGACAGCCTGACAGTAGCTGGGTGGGTTCAGGACAGGGCTGTGACAGCCTGACAGTAGCTGGGTGGGTTAGGAACGGGGCTGTGACAGCCTGACAGTAGCTGGGTGGGTTAGGAACGGGGCTGTGACAGTCTGACAGTAGCTGGGTGGGTTCAGGACGGGGCTGTGACAGCCTGACAGTAGCTGGGTGGGTTAGGAACGGGGCTGTGACAGCCTGACAGTAGCTGGGTGGGTTAGGAACGGGGCTGTGACAGCCTGACAGTAGCTGGGTGGGGTAGGAATGGGGCTGTGACAGCCTGACAGTAGCTGGGTGGGTTAGGAACGGGGCTGTGACAGTCTGACAGTAGCTGGGTGGGTTAGGAACGGGGCTGTGACAGCCTGACAGTAGCTGGGTGGGTTAGGAACGGGGCTGTGACAGCCTGACAGTAGCTGGGTGGGTTCAGGACGGGGCTGTGACAGCCTGACAGTAGCTGGGTGGGTTAGGAACGGGACTGTGACAGTCTGACAGTAGCTGGGTGGGTTCAGGACGGGGCTCTGACAGCCTGACAGTAGCTGGGTGGGTTCAGGACGGGGCTGTGACAGCCTGACAGTAGCTGGGTGGGTTAGGAACGGGGCTGTGACAGCCTGACAGTAGCTGGGTGGGTTAGGAACGGGGCTGTGACAGCCTGACAGTAGCTGGGTGGGTTCAGGACGGGGCTGTGACAGCCTGGCAATAGCTGGGTGGGTTCAGGACGGGGCTGTGACAGCCTGACAGTAGCTGGGTGGGTTCAGGACGGGGCTGTGACAGCCTGACAGTAGCTGGGTGGGTTAGGAACGGGGCTGTGACAGCCTGACAGTAGCTGGGTGGGTTAGGAACGGGGCTGTGACAGTCTGACAGTAGCTGGGTGGGTTCAGGACGGGGCTGTGACAGCCTGACAGTAGCTGGGTGGGTTAGGAACGGGGCTGTGACAGCCTGACAGTAGCTGGGTGGGTTCAGGACGGGGCTGTGACAGCCTGACAGTAGCTGAGTGGGTTCAGGATGGGGCTGTGACAGCCTGACAGTAGCTGGGTGGGTTCAGGACGGGGCTGTGACAGCCTGACAGTAGCTGGGTGGGTTAGGAACGGGGCTGTGACAGCCTGACAGTAGCTGGGTGGGTTCAGGACGGGGCTGTGACAGCCTGACAGTAGCTGGGTGGGTTCAGGACGGGGCTGTGACAGCCTGACAGTAGCTGGGTGGGTTCAGGACGGGGCTGTGACAGTCTGACAGTAGCTGGGTGGGTTAGGAACGGGGCTGTGACAGCCTGACAGTAGCTGGGTGGGTTCAGGACGGGGCTGTGACAGTCTGACAGTAGCTGGGTGGGTTAGGAACGGGGCTGTGACAGCCTGACAGTAGCTGGGTGGGTTAGGAACGGGGCTGTGACAGCCTGACAGTAGCTGGGTGGGTTAGGAACGGGGCTGTGACAGCCTGACAGTAGCTGGGTGGGTTCAGGACGGGGCTGTGACAGCCTGACAGTAGCTGGGTGGGTTAGGAACGGGGCTGTGACAGTCTGACAGTAGCTGGGTGGGTTCAGGACGGGGCTGTGACAGCCTGACAGTAGCTGGGTGGGTTCAGGACGGGGCTGTGACAGCCTGACAGTAGCTGGGTGGGTTCAGGACGGGGCTGTGACAGCCTGACAGTAGCTGGGTGGGTTAGGAACGGGGCTGTGACAGCCTGACAGTAGCTGGGTGGGTTCAGGACGGGGCTGTGACAGCCTGACAGTAGCTGGGTGGGTTAGGAACGGGGCTGTGACAGTCTGACAGTAGCTGGGTGGGTTCAGGACGGGGCTGTGACAGCCTGACAGTAGCTGGGTGGGTTCAGGACGGGGCTGTGACAGCCTGACAGTAGCTGGGTGGGTTAGGAACGGGGCTGTGACAGCCTGACAGTAGCTGGGTGGGTTAGGAACGGGGCTGTGACAGCCTGACAGTAGCTGGGTGGGTTCAGGACGGGGCTGTGACAGCCTGACAGTAGCTGGGTGGGTTCAGGACGGGGCTGTGACAGCCTGACAGTAGCTGGGTGGGTTCAGGACGGGGCTGTGGCAGCCTGACAGTAGCTGGGTGGGTTAGGAACGGGGCTGTGACAGCCTGACAGTAGCTGGGTGGGTTAGGAACGGGGCTGTGACAGTCTGACAGTAGCTGGGTGGGTTAGGAACGGGGCTGTGACAGTCTGACAGTAGCTGGGTGGGTTAGGAACGGGGCTGTGACAGCCTGACAGTAGCTGGGTGGGTTCAGGACGGGACTGTGACAGTCTGACAGTAGCTGGGTGGGTTAGGAACGGGGCTGTGGCAGCCTGACAGTAGCTGGGTGGGTTCAGGACGGGGCTGTGACAGCCTGACAGTAGCTGGGTGGGTTCAGGACGGGGCTGTGACAGCCTGACAGTAGCTGGGTGGGTTAGGAACAGGGCTGTGACAGCCTGACAGTAGCTGGGTGGGTTCAGGACGGGGCTGTGACAGCCTGGCAATAGCTGGGTGGGTTCAGGACGGGGCTGTGACAGCCTGACAGTAGCTGGGTGGGTTCAGGACGGGGCTGTGACAGCCTGACAGTAGCTGGGTGGGTTAGGAACGGGGCTGTGACAGCCTGACAGTAGCTGGGTGGGTTAGGAACGGGGCTGTGACAGTCTGACAGTAGCTGGGTGGGTTCAGGACGGGGCTGTGACAGCCTGACAGTAGCTGGGTGGGTTAGGAACGGGGCTGTGACAGCCTGACAGTAGCTGGGTGGGTTCAGGACGGGGCTGTGACAGCCTGACAGTAGCTGAGTGGGTTCAGGATGGGGCTGTGACAGCCTGACAGTAGCTGGGTGGGTTCAGGACGGGGCTGTGACAGCCTGACAGTAGCTGGGTGGGTTAGGAACGGGGCTGTGACAGCCTGACAGTAGCTGGGTGGGTTCAGGACGGGGCTGTGACAGCCTGACAGTAGCTGGGTGGGTTCAGGACGGGGCTGTGACATTCTGACAGTAGCTGGGTGGGTTCAGGACGGGGCTGTGACAGTCTGACAGTAGCTGGGTGGGTTAGGAACGGGGCTGTGACAGCCTGACAGTAGCTGGGTGGGTTCAGGACGGGGCTGTGACAGTCTGACAGTAGCTGGGTGGGTTAGGAACGGGGCTGTGACAGCCTGACAGTAGCTGGGTGGGTTAGGAACGGGGCTGTGACAGCCTGACAGTAGCTGGGTGGGTTAGGAACGGGGCTGTGACAGCCTGACAGTAGCTGGGTGGGTTCAGGACGGGGCTGTGACAGCCTGACAGTAGCTGGGTGGGTTAGGAACGGGGCTGTGACAGTCTGACAGTAGCTGGGTGGGTTCAGGACGGGGCTGTGACAGCCTGACAGTAGCTGGGTGGGTTCAGGACGGGGCTGTGACAGCCTGACAGTAGCTGGGTGGGTTCAGGACGGGGCTGTGACAGCCTGACAGTAGCTGGGTGGGTTAGGAACGGGGCTGTGACAGCCTGACAGTAGCTGGGTGGGTTCAGGACGGGGCTGTGACAGCCTGACAGTAGCTGGGTGGGTTAGGAACGGGGCTGTGACAGTCTGACAGTAGCTGGGTGGGTTCAGGACGGGGCTGTGACAGCCTGACAGTAGCTGGGTGGGTTCAGGACGGGGCTGTGACAGCCTGACAGTAGCTGGGTGGGTTAGGAACGGGGCTGTGACAGCCTGACAGTAGCTGGGTGGGTTAGGAACGGGGCTGTGACAGCCTGACAGTAGCTGGGTGGGTTCAGGACGGGGCTGTGACAGCCTGACAGTAGCTGGGTGGGTTCAGGACGGGGCTGTGACAGCCTGACAGTAGCTGGGTGGGTTCAGGACGGGGCTGTGGCAGCCTGACAGTAGCTGGGTGGGTTAGGAACGGGGCTGTGACAGCCTGACAGTAGCTGGGTGGGTTAGGAACGGGGCTGTGACAGTCTGACAGTAGCTGGGTGGGTTAGGAACGGGGCTGTGACAGTCTGACAGTAGCTGGGTGGGTTAGGAACGGGGCTGTGACAGCCTGACAGTAGCTGGGTGGGTTCAGGACGGGACTGTGACAGTCTGACAGTAGCTGGGTGGGTTAGGAACGGGGCTGTGGCAGCCTGACAGTAGCTGGGTGGGTTCAGGACGGGGCTGTGACAGCCTGACAGTAGCTGGGTGGGTTCAGGACGGGGCTGTGACAGCCTGACAGTAGCTGGGTGGGTTAGGAACAGGGCTGTGACAGCCTGACAGTAGCTGGGTGGGTTCAGGACGGGGCTGTGACAGCCTGACAGTAGCTGGGTGGGTTCAGGACGGGGCTGTGACAGCCTGACAGTAGCTGGGTGGGTTAGGAACGGGGCTGTGACAGCCTGACAGTAGCTGGGTGGGTTCAGGACGGGGCTGTGACAGTCTGACAGTAGCTGGGTGGGTTCAGGACGGGGCTGTGACAGTCTGACAGTAGCTGGGTGGGTTCAGGACGGGGCTGTGACAGCCTGACAGTAGCTGGGTGGGTTCAGGACGGGGCTGTGACAGTCTGACAGTAGCTGGGTGGGTTCAGGACGGGGCTGTGACAGCCTGACAGTAGCTGGGTGGGTTCAGGACGGGGCTGTGACAGTCTGACAGTAGCTGGGTGGGTTAGGAACGGTGCTGTGACAGCCTGACAGTAGCTGGGTGGGTTCAGGACGGGGCTGTGACAGCCTGACAGTAGCTGGGTGGGTTAGGAACGGGGCTGTGACAGCCTGACAGTAGCTGGGTGGGTTCAGGACGGGGCTGTGACAGCCTGACAGTAGCTGGGTGGGTTAGGAACGGGGCTGTGACAGTCTGACAGTAGCTGGGTGGGTTAGGAACGGGGCTGTGACAGCCTGACAGTAGCTGGGTGGGTTAGGAACGGGGCTGTGACAGCCTGACAGTGGCTACATAGAGCCATGACTACATGGAACTCTATTCCACATCAGGTAACTGATGCAAGCAGTAAAATTAGATTTAAAAAGCAGATGAAAATACACCTTATGGAACAGCGGGGACTGTGAAGCAACACAAACATAGGCACAGACACATGCATACACATACACACAATAACATACACACTATACACACATGTACATATGGATTTTGTACTGTAGATATGTGGTAGTGGAGTAGGGGCCTGAGGGCACACAGTGTGTTGTGAAATCTGTGAATGTATTGCAATGTTTTGAAACTTGTAAAACTGCCTTAATTTTGCTGGACCCAAGGAAGAGTAGCTGATTGCTTAACAAATACAAATATAAACCATCATTATTATCACTCATAATTATCATCACTATCATAATGAACAACATTATCATCACTATCATAATGAACAACATTATCATCACTATCATAATTAACAACATTATCATCATTAACATTATTATCACCATCGTCGTTATCGTCATTATCATATTTGACATCACTATCAGCACTATAATCAGTATTATCATTATAACCATTACCATCACTATCAGCACTTTCATCAGTATCATCATTATTATCATTATAATCACTATCATGATTATCATTATCATCATAACTATCATCAGTGAGAGTCAGAGTCATAAGAATTACTGAGACTACACTGTCTGCTGGCATTCTCAGTATATGTTAGGACCATAGACATCTATAGATATACACACTGGTATTATTAGACATAGAGATCATCTACTGTATATTCACAGGTTAGAACAAAGATGTCTCTGAGAGCTGAACACACCGTTACCATCACAGACAACAACAGAGCCACCTCCACCGTAGGCCAGCAGTTAACGATCAGCCTCCTCCACCGTAGGCCAGCAGTTAACGATCAGCCTCCTCCACCGTAGGCCAGCAGTTAACGGTCATCCTCCTCCACCGTAGGCCCACAGTTAACGGTCAGCCTCCTCCACCGTAGGCCAGCAGTTAACGGTCAGCCTCCTCCACCGTAGGCCAGCAGTTAACGGTCAGCCTCCTCCACCGTAGGCCCACAGTTAACGGTCAGCCTCCTCCACCGTAGGCCCACAGTTAACGGTCAGCCTCCTCCACCGTAGGCCCACAGTTAACGGTCAGCCTCCTCCACCGTAGGCCCACAGTTAACGGTCAGCCTCCTCCACCGTAGGCCCACAGTTAACGGTCAGCCTCCTCCACCGTAGGCCAGCAGTTAACGGTCAGCCTCCTCCACCGTAGGCCAGCAGTTAACGGTCAGCCTCCTCCACCGTAGGCCCACAGTTAACGGTCAGCCTCCTCCACCGTAGGCCAGCAGTTAACGGTCAGCCTCCTCCACCGTAGGCCAGCAGTTAACGGTCAGCCTCCTCCACCGTAGGCCCACAGTTAACGGTCAGCCTCCTCCACCGTAGGCCAGCAGTTAACGGTCAGCCTCCTCCACCGTAGGCCCACAGTTAACGGTCAGCCTCCTCCACCGTAAGGCCAGCAGTTAACGGTCAGCCTCCTCCACCGTAGGCCCACAGTTAACGGTCAGCCTCCTCCACCGTAGGCCCACAGTTAACGGTCAGCCTCCTCCACCGTAAGGCCAGCAGTTAACGGTCAGCCTCCTCCACCGTAGGCCCACAGTTAACGGTCAGCCTCCTCCACCGTAAGGCCAGCAGTTAACGGTCAGCCTCCTCCACCGTAGGCCCACAGTTAACGGTCAGCCTCCTCCACCGTAGGCCCAAAGTTAACGGTCAGCCTCCTCCACCGTAGGCCCAAAGTTAACGGTCAGCCTCCTCCACCATAATGGAATGCCTGGGACAGAGGTTAAAGGTGACATCTCTATTGAACCATCAGGGGGAGGAGACAGATAGGCATGGTCTAGCCTATAGGAGATAGAAAGGGAAGGGGGCGTATACCATTCAGGAGAGAAAGGGCCATGTGACAGCCAGGCCTCAGAGCTGTTGTGTTTCACCACATATGGCATCAGGCCTCAGAGCTGTTGTGTTTCACCACATATGGCATCAGGCCTCAGAGCTGTTGTGTTTCACCACATATGGCATCAGGCCTCAGATCTGTTGTGTTTCACCACATATGGCATCAGGCCTCAGATCTGTTGTGTTTCACCACATATGGCATCAGGCCTCAGATCTGTTGTGTTTCACCACATATGGCATCAGGCCTCAGATCTGTTGTGTTTCACCACATATGGCATCAGGCCTCAGATCTGTTGTGTTTCACCACATATGGCATCAGGCCTCAGATCTGTTGTGTTTCACCACATATGGCATCAGGCCTCAGATCTGTTGTGTTTCACCACATATGGCATCAGGCCTCAGATCTGTTGTGTTTCACCACATATGGCATCAGGCCTTTATTATGTTAATGCTCAACTGGGGCGGCTCAAGCTAGACAACGTTCCAATGTTATGATTGTGTTTGTCGTTATGTCGAATTTGATGTTCCTTTTGATGGCATAGAAGGCCCTTCTTGCCTTGTCTCTCAAATCGTTCAGAGCTTTGTGGAAGTTACCTGTGGCGCTGATGTTTAGGTCGAGGTATGTATCGTTTTTTGTGTGCTGTAGGGCAACGGTGTCTAGATGGAATTTGTATTTGTGGTCCTAGAAACTGGACCTTTTTTTGAACACCATTATTTTTAACTTACTAAGATCCAGGCTCTGTCGTAGCCGGCCGCGACCGGGAGACCCATGGGGCGGCGCACAATTGGCTCAGCGTCGTCCAGGGTAGGGGAGGGAATGGCCGGCAGGGATGTAGCTCAGTTGGTAGAGCATGGCGTTTGCAACGCCAGGGTTGTAAGTTTGATTCCCACGGGGGGCCAGTATGAAAAAATTAAAAATAATGTATGCACTCACTAACTGTAAGTCGCTCTGGATAAGAGCGTCTGCTAAATGACTAAAATGTAAAAATGTACTGTCTGGGCCCAGGTCTGACATAATCTGTGCAGAAGATCTAGGTGCTGCTGTAGGCCCTCCTTGGTTGGTGACAGAAACACCAGATCATTAGCAAATAGTAGACATTTGACTTCAGATTCTAGTAGGGATGCCGGGTGCTGCAGACTGTTCTAGTGCCCTTGCCAATTCGTTGATATATATGTTGAAGAGGATGGGGCTTAAGCTCTCTCTCTCTCTCTCTCTCTCTGACACAAGTATTGGTCTTCACAAAGTTTGCTGCTTCAGTGTTTTTAGATATTTTTGTCAGATGTTACTATGGTATACTGAAGTATAATTACAAGCATTCCATAAGTGTCAAAGGCTTTTATTGACAATTACATTAAGTGTATGCAAAGAGTCAATATTTGCAGTGTTGATCCTTCTTTTTCAAGACCTCTGCAATCCGCCCTGGCATGCTGTCAATTAACTTCTGGGCCACATCCTGACTGATGGCAGCCCATTCTTGCATAATCAATGCTTGGAGTTTGCCAGAATTTGTGGGTTTTTGTTTGTCCACCCGCCTCTTTGACCACAAGTTTTCAATGGGATTATGGTCTGGGTAGTTTCCTGGACCACTTAGTTATCACTTTTGCCTTATGGCAAGGTGCTCCATCATGCTGGAAAACGCATTGTTCGTCACCAAACTGTTCTTGGATGGTTGGGAGAAGTTGCTCTCGGAGGATGTGTTGGTACCATTCTTTATTCATGGCTGTGTTCTTAGGCAAAATTGTGAGTGAGCCCACTCCCTTGGCTGAGAAGCAACCCCACACATGAATGGTCTCAGGATGCTTTACTGTTGGCATGACACAGGACTGATGGTAGCGCTCACCTTGTCTTCTCCGGTCAAGGTGTTTTCCGGATGCACCAAACAATCGGAAAGGGGATTCATCAGAGAAAATGACTTTACCCCAGTCCTCAGCAGTCCAATCCCTGTACCTTTTGCAGAATATCAGTCTGTCCCCGATGTTCTTCCTGGAGAGAAGTGGCTTCCTCGCTGCCCTTCTTGACACCAGGCCATCCTCCAAAAGTCTTCGCCTCACTGTGCGCGCAGATGCACTCACACCTGCCTGCTGCCATTCCTGAGCAAGCTCAACTTTAGGAGACGGTCCTGGCGCTTGCTGGACTTTCTTGGGCGCCCTGAAGCCTTCTTCACAACAATTGAACCTCTCTCCTATAAGTTCTTGATGATCCGATAAATGGTTGATTTAGGTGCAATCTTACTAGCAGCAATATCCTTGCCTGTGAAGCCCTTTTTGTGCAAAGCAATGATGACGGCACGTGTTTCCTTGCAGATAACCATGGTTAACAGAGGAAGAACAATGATTTCAAGCACCACCCTCATTTTAAAGCTTCCAGTCTGTTATTCTAACTCAATCAGCATGACAGAGTGATCTCCAGCCTTGTCCTTGTCAACACTCTCACCTGTGTTAACGAGAGAATCACTGACATGATGTCAGCTGGTCCTTTTGTGGCAGGGCTGAAATGCAGTGGAAATATTTTTTGGGGATTAAGTTCATTTTCATGGCAAAGAGGGACTTTGCAATTAATTGCAATTCATCTGATCACTCTTCATAACATTCTGGAATATATGCAAATTGCCATCATAAAAACTGAGGCAGCAGACTTTGTGAAAATTAATATTTGTGTCATTCTCAAAACGTTTGACCACGACTGTACATCTGGCCGACCGGCCCACTGCTCTGCTTTGCTGTGACACATCCATCCATCCTGATAACTGGCTAGGTCTGACAGACCATCCATCCATCCTGATAACTGGCTAGGTCTGACAGACCATCCATCCATCCTGATAACTGGCTAGGTCTGACAGACCATCCATCCATCCTGATAACTGGCTAGGTCTGACAGACCATCCATCCATCCTGATAACTGGCTAGGTCTGACAGACCATCCATCCATCCTGATAACTGGCTAGGTCTGACAGACCATCCATCCATCCTGATAACTGGCTAGGTCTGACAGACCATCCATCCATCCTGATAACTGGCTAGGTCTGACAGACCATCCATCCATCCTGATAACTGGCTAGGTCTGACAGACCATCCATCCATCCTGATAACTGGCTAGGTCTGACAGACCATCCATCCATCCTGATAACTGGCTAGGTCTGACAGACCATCCATCCATCCTGATAACTGGCTAGGTCTGACAGACCATCCATCCATCCTGATAACTGGCTAGGTCTGATAGAGCTGCACAGTACAGGAATATCCTGATGGAGTCTTCAGACAGAACCATACATTAATAACCCTTAGCCCTGCTAGTTCTGACAGAACCATACATTAATAACCCTTAGCCCTGCTGGTTCTGACAGAACCATACATTAATAACCCTTAGCCCTGCTGGTTCTGACAGAACCATACATTAATAACCCTTAGCCCTGCTGGTTCTGACAGAACCATACATTAATAACCCTTAGCCCTGCTGGTTCTGACAGGTCCATACATTAATAACCCTTAGCCTGCTGGAGTCGTCAGACAGAACCATACATTAATAACCCTTAGCCCTGCTAGTTCTGACAGAACCATACATTAATAACCCTTAGCCCTGCTGGTTCTGACAGGACTGGGTCATTAATAACCCTTAGCCCTGCTGGTTCTGACAGGACTGGGTCATTAATAACCCTTAGCCCTGCTGGAGTCTTCAGACAGAACCATACATTAATAACCCTTAGCCCTGCTGGTTCTGACAGGACCATACATTAATAACCCTTAGCCTGCTGGAGTCTTCAGACAGAACCATACATTAATAACCCTTAGCCCTGCTGGTTCTGACAGAACCATACATTAATAACCCTTAGCCCTGCTAGTTCTGACAGGACCATACATTAATAACCCTTAGCCCTGCTAGTTCTGACAGAACCATACATTAATAACCCTTAGCCCTGCTAGTTCTGACAGAACCATACATTAATAACCCTTAGCCCTGCTGGTTCTGACAGAACCATACATTAATAACCCTTAGCCCTGCTGGTTCTGACAGGACTGGGTCATTAATAACCCTTAGCCCTGCTGGTTCTGACAGGACTGGGTCATTAATAACCCTTAGCCCTGCTGGTTCTGACAGAACCATACATTAATAACCCTTATCCCTACTGGTTCTGACAGAACCATACATTAATAACCCTTAGCCCTGCTGGTTCTGACAGGACTGGGTCATTAATAACCCTTAGCCCTGCTGGTTCTGACAGGACTGGGTCATTAATAACCCTTAGCCCTGCTGGTTCTGACAGGACTGGGTCATTAATAACCCTTAGCCCTGCTGGATCTGACAGGACTGGGTCATTAATAACCCTTAGCCCTGCTGGTTCTGACAGGACTGGGTCATTAATAACCCTTAGCCCTGCTGGATCTGACAGGACTGGATCATTAATAACCCTTAGCCCTGCTGGTTCTGACAGGACTGGATCATTCAGTCAGGTGTTCTGTCCCATATAGTCCCATGCCATGCTTCCCATCACAGCCAGGTCTGTAAAACCTTAACTCTCTCTGACTGCAGATTAAAGCTGCTTAAAGGCCCAATGCAGTCAAAAACATGATTTTCCTGTGTTTTATATATATTTCCACACTATGAGGTTGGAATAATACTGTGAAAATGATGATAATGCCCTTTTAGTGTAAGATCTGTTTGAGAGGACTGCCTGAAATTACAACCTGTTTTGGTGGGATGGAGTTTTGGGGGTAGAGGGGGGCTAGGGTAGAGGGGGCTGGGGTAGAGGGGGGCTAGGGTAGAGGGGGCTGGGGCGGGGGCTGGGGCGGGGCAGGGTACACAAACCATTTGCCAGCCTGTGCAATGCCTGCGCTCTGTTACCATGCAACTTAACAAATAAATACAGTCATAATATTTACATTGGTTCATTATTTTCCACATTGGCCTCCAAGAGAGAGAAGAAGTGAAAAACAGAGTAAGACAGAAGGGGCAGAAAGAGAGGGAGAGGAAGAGAGTGGAGAGGAAGAGAGGGAGAGGAAGAGAGAGGAGAGGAAGAGAGGGAGAGGAAGAGAGAGGAGAGGAAGAGAGAGGAGAGGAAGAGAGAGGAGAGGAAGAGGAGGGAGAGGAAGAGAGGGAGAGGAAGAGGGAGAGGAAGAGAGAGGAGAGGAAGAGAGGGAGAGGAAGAGAGGGAGAGGAAGAGAGAGGAGAGGAAGAGAGAGGAGAGGAAGAGAGATAGTTCTCCACAATGACAGAATTATATGAGTGACTAACTGACCTGTGAGGTGACCTCCCCCAGCTTTACCCAGAGTACTGTAGGGGTTAAATGGTTCCACCCACACAGGGGTTAAATGGTTCCACCCACACAGGGGTTAAATTGTTCCACCCACACAGGGGTTAAATGGTTGTACCCAGTGTAGGGGTTAAATGGTTCTACATAGTGTAGGGGTTAAATGGTTCTACATTGTGTAGGGGTTAAATGGTTCTACATTGTGTAGGGGTTAAATGGTTCTACATTGTGTAGGGGTTAAATGGTTCTACATTGTGTAGGGATTAAATGGTTCTACATTGTGTAGGGGTTAAATGGTTCTACATTGTGTAGGGGTTAAATGGTTGTACCCAGTGTAGGGGTTAAATGGTTCTACATAGTGTAGGGGTTAAATGGTTCTACATTGTGTAGGGGTTAAATGGTTCTACATTGTGTAGGGGTTAAATGGTTCTACATTGTGTAGGGGTTAAATGGTTCTACATTGTGTAGGGGTTAAATGGTTCTACATTGTGTAGGGATTAAATGGTTCTACATTGTGTAGGGATTAAATGGTTCTACATTGTGTAGGGGTTAAATTGTTCCACCCAGTGAAGTGGTGAAATGGTTCTAAACCCAGTGTATGGTTCTATACTACACTATACCAGTCTATACTACACTATACCAGTCTATACTACACTGAACCAGTCTATACTACACTGTACCAGTCTATACTACACTACCCAGGGTTACTACACTGTACCAGTCTATACTACACTGTACCAGTCTATACTACACTACCCAGGGTTACTACACTGTACCAGTCTATACTACACTACCCAGAGTTACTACACTGTACCAGTCTATACTACACTGTACCAGTCTATACTACACTATACCAGTCTATACTACACTACACAGGGTTACTACACTATACCAGTCTATACTACACTGTACCAGTCTATACTACACTACACAGGGTTACTACACTACCCAGGGTTACTACACTATACCAGTCTATACTACACTGTACCAGTCTATACTACACTATACCAGTCTATACTACACTGAACCAGTCTATACTACACTGTACCAGTCTATACTACACTACCCAGGGTTACTACACTGTACCAGTCTATACTACACTGTACCAGTCTATACTACACTACCCAGGGTTACTACACTGTACCAGTCTATACTACACTACCCAGAGTTACTACACTGTACCAGTCTATACTACACTGTACCAGTCTATACTACACTATACCAGTCTATACTACACTACACAGGGTTACTACACTATACCAGTCTATACTACACTGTACCAGTCTATACTACACTACACAGGGTTACTACACTACCCAGGGTTACTACACTATACCAGTCTATACTACACTACACAGGGTTACTACACTATACCAGTCTATACTACACTATACCAGTCTATACTACACTGTACCAGTCTATACTACACTATACTAGTCTATACTACACTACACAGGGTTACTACACTATACCAGTCTATACTACACTATACCAGTCTATACTACACTGTACCAGACTATACTACACTATACCAGTCTATACTACACTACCCAGTGTTACTACACTGTACCAGTCTATACTACACTATACCAGTCTATACTACGCTATACCAGTCTATACTACACTACACAGGGTTACTACACTAAACCAGTCTATACTACACTATACCAGTCTATACTACACTGTACCAGTCTATACTACACTATACTAGTCTATACTACACTACACAGGGTTACTACACTATACCAGTCTATACTACACTATACAGTCTATACTACACTGTACCAGTCTATACTACACTATACCAGTCTATACTACACTACACAGGGTTACTACACTATACCAGTCTATACTACACTATACCAGTCTATACTACTCTATACTACAATACCCAGGGTTACTACACTACCCAGGGTTACTACACTGTACCAGTCTATACTACACTATACCAGTCTATACTACACTACACAGGGTTACTACACTATACCAGTCTATACTACACTATACCAGTCTATACTACACTACCCAGGGTTACTACACTACCCAGGGTTACTACACTATACCAGTCTATACTACACTACACAGGGTTACTACACTGTACCAGTCTATACTACACTATACCAGTCTATACTACACTGTACCAGTCTATACTACACTGTACCAGTCTATACTACACTATACCAGTCTATACTACACTATACCAGTCTATAATACGCTGAACCAGACTATACTACACTGTACCAGTCTATACTACACTCTATTAGTCTATACTACACTATACCAGTCTATACTACACTGTACCAGTCTATACTACACTGTACCAGTCTATACTACACTACACAGGGTTACTACACTATACCAGTCTATACTACACTACCCAGGGTTACTACACTGTACCAGTCTATACTACACTATACCAGTCTATACTACACTATACCAGTCTATACTACACTACACAGGGTTACTACACTATACCAGTCTATACTACACTGTACCAGTCTATACTACACTACACAGGGTTACTACACTACCCAGGGTTACTACACTATACCAGTCTATACTACACTACACAGGGTTACTACACTATACCAGTCTATACTACACTATACCAGTCTATACTACACTGTACCAGTCTATACTACACTATACTAGTCTATACTACACTACACAGGGTTACTACACTATACCAGTCTATACTACACTATACCAGTCTATACTACACTGTACCAGACTATACTACACTATACCAGTCTATACTACACTACCCAGTGTTACTACACTGTACCAGTCTATACTACACTATACCAGTCTATACTACGCTATACCAGTCTATACTACACTACACAGGGTTACTACACTAAACCAGTCTATACTACACTATACCAGTCTATACTACACTGTACCAGTCTATACTACACTATACTAGTCTATACTACACTACACAGGGTTACTACACTATACCAGTCTATACTACACTATACCAGTCTATACTACACTGTACCAGTCTATACTACACTATACCAGTCTATACTACACTACACAGGGTTACTACACTATACCAGTCTATACTACACTATACCAGTCTATACTACACTACACAGGGTTACTACACTATACCAGTCTATACTACACTATACCAGTCTATACTACTCTATACTACAATACCCAGGGTTACTACACTACCCAGGGTTACTACACTGTACCAGTCTATACTACACTATACCAGTCTATACTACACTACACAGGGTTACTACACTATACCAGTCTATACTACACTATACCAGTCTATACTACACTACCCAGGGTTACTACACTACCCAGGGTTACTACACTATACCAGTCTATACTACACTACACAGGGTTACTACACTGTACCAGTCTATACTACACTATACCAGTCTATACTACACTGTACCAGTCTATACTACACTGTACCAGTCTATACTACACTATACCAGTCTATACTACACTATACCAGTCTATAATACGCTGAACCAGACTATACTACACTGTACCAGTCTATACTACACTCTATTAGTCTATACTACACTATACCAGTCTATACTACACTGTACCAGTCTATACTACACTGTACCAGTCTATACTACACTACACAGGGTTACTACACTATACCAGTCTATACTACACTACCCAGGGTTACTACACTGTACCAGTCTATACTACACTATACCAGTCTATACTACACTATACCAGTCTATACTACACTATACCAGTCTATACTACACTACCCAGGGTTACTACACTATACCAGTCTATACTACACTACACAGGGTTACTACACTGAACCAGTCTATACTACACTATACCAGTCTATACTACACGATACCAGTCTATACTACACTATACCAGTCTATACTACACTGTACCAGTCTATACTACACTGTACCAGTCTATACTACACTATACCAGTCTATACTACACTATCCAGGGTTACTACACTGTACCAGTCTATACTACACTGTACCAGTCTATACTACACTGAACCAGTCTATACTACACTGTACCAGTCTATACTACACTATACCAGTCTATACTATACTATACCAGTCTATACTACACTATACCAGTCTATACTACACTATACCAGTCTATACTACACTATACCAGTCTATACTACACTATACAAGTCTATACTACACTATACCAGTCTATACTACACTACCCAGGGTTACTACACTGTACCAGTCTATACTACACTATACCAGTCTATACTACACTATACCAGTCTATACTACACTATACCAGTCTATACTACACTACCCAGGGTTACTACACTGTACCAGTCTATACTACACTACACTGAACCAGTCTATACTACACTACCCATGGTTACTACACTATACCAGTCTATACTACACTGAACCAGTCTATACTACACTGTACCAGTCTATACTACACTGAACCAGTCTATACTACACTACCCAGGGTTACTACACTATACCAGTCTATACTACACTATACCAGTCTATACTACACTACCCAGGGTTACTACACTACCCAGGGTTACTACACTATACCAGTCTATACTACACTACCCAGGGTTACTACACTGAACCAGTCTATACTACACTGAACCAGTCTATACTACACTACACAGGGTCACTCTCTCTCTCTGTTCTCTATTCATCTCTCTCTGTTCTCTATTCCTCTCTCTCTGTTCTCTATTCCTCTCTCTCTCTGTTCTCTATTCCTCTCTCTCTGTTCTCTATTCCTCTCTCTCTCTGTTCTCTATTCCTCTCTCTCTCTGTTCTCTATTCATCTCTCTCTCTGTTCTCTATTCCTCTCTCTCTCTGTTCTCTATTCCTCTCTCTCTGTTCTCTATTCCTCTCTCTCTGTTCTCTATTCCTCTCTCTCTCTGTTCTCTATTCCTCTCTCACTCTGTTCTCTATTCCTCTCTCTCTGTTCCATATTCCTCTCTCTCTGTTCTCTTTGCGTCTCTCTCTGTTCTCTATTCCCCTCTCTCTGTTCTATATTCCTCTCTCTCTGTTCTCTATTCCTCTCTCTCTGTTCTCTATTCCTCTCTCTCTGTTCTCTTTGCCTCTCTCTCTGTTCTCTATTCCTCTCTCTCTCTGTTCTCTATTCATATCTCTCTCTCTCTCTGTTCTCTATTCCTCTCTCTCTCTGTGTTCTCTATTCCTATCTCTCTCTCTCTGTGTTCTCTATTCCTCTCTCTCTCTGTGTTCTCTATTCCTCTCTCTCTGTTCTCTATGCCTCTCTCTCTCTGTTCTCTATTCCTCTCTCTCTGTTCTCTTTGCCTCTCTCTCTGTTCTCTATTCCTCTCTCTCTGTTCTCTTTGCCTCTCTCTCTGTTCTATATTCCTAAAAATAAATAAATAAATTGGTCATTTAGCAGACGCTCTTATCCAGAGCGACTTACAGGAGCAATTAGGGTTAAGTGCCTTGCTCAAGGGCACATCGACAGGTTTTTCACCTAGTCGGCTCGGGGATTAGAACCAGCGACCTTTCGGTTACTGGCACAACGCTCTTAACCACTAAGCTACCTGCCGCCCCTCTCTGTTCTCTATTCCTCTCTCTCTGTTCTCTATTCCTCTCTCTCTGTTCTCTATTCCTCTCTCTCTGTTCTCTATTCCTCTCTCTCTGTTCTCTATTCCTCTCTCTCTGTTCCTCTCTCTGTTCTCTATTCCTCTCTCTATGTTCTCTATTCCTCTCTCTCTCTGTTCTCTATTCCTCTCTCTCTGTTCTCTATTCCTCTCTCTCTGTTCTCTATTCCTCTCTCTCTGTTCTCTATTCCTCTCTCTCTGTTCTATATTCCTCTCTCTCTGTTCTCTATTCCTCTCTCTCTGTTCTCTTTGCCTCTCTCTCTGTTCTCTATTCCTCTCTCTCTCTGTTCTCTATTCATATCTCTCTCTCTCTCTGTTCTCTATTCCTCTCTCTCTCTGTGTTCTCTATTCCTATCTCTCTCTCTCTGTGTTCTCTATTCCTCTCTCTCTCTGTGTTCTCTATTCCTCTCTCTCTGTTCTCTATGCCTCTCTCTCTCTGTTCTCTATTCCTCTCTCTCTGTTCTCTTTGCCTCTCTCTCTGTTCTCTATTCCTCTCTCTCTGTTCTCTTTGCCTCTCTCTCTGTTCTATATTCCTCTCTCTCTCTGTTCTCTATTCCTCTCTCTCTGTTCTCTATTCCTCTCTCTCTGTTCTCTATTCCTCTCTCTCTGTTCTCTATTCCTCTCTCTCTGTTCCTCTCTCTGTTCTCTATTCCTCTCTCTGTGTTCTCTATTCCTCTCTCTCTCTGTGTTCTCTATTCCTCTCTCTCTGTTCTCTATTCCTCTCTCTGTGTTCTCTATTCCTCTCTCTCTGTTCTCTATTCCTCTCTCTCTGTTCTCTATTACTCTCTCTCTGTTCTCTATTCCTCTCTCTCTGTTCTCTATTCCTCTCTCTCTGTTCTCTATTCCTCTCTCTCTGTTCCTCTCTCTGTTCTCTATTCCTCTCTCTGTGTTCTCTATTCCTCTCTCTCTCTGTTCTCTATTCCTCTCTCTCTGTTCTCTATTCCTCTCTCTCTGTTCTCTATTCCTCTCTCTCTGTTCTCTATTCCTCTCTCTCTGTTCTATATTCCTCTCTCTCTGTTCTCTATTCCTCTCTCTCTGTTCTCTATTCCTCTCTCTCTGTTCTCTTTGCCTCTCTCTCTGTTCTCTATTCCTCTCTCTCTCTGTTCTCTATTCATATCTCTCTCTCTCTCTGTTCTCTATTCCTCTCTCTCTCTGTGTTCTCTATTCCTATCTCTCTCTCTCTGTGTTCTCTATTCCTCTCTCTCTCTGTGTTCTCTATTCCTCTCTCTCTGTTCTCTATGCCTCTCTCTCTCTGTTCTCTATTCCTCTCTCTCTGTTCTCTTTGCCTCTCTCTCTGTTCTCTATTCCTCTCTCTCTGTTCTCTTTGCCTCTCTCTCTGTTCTATATTCCTCTCTCTCTCTGTTCTCTATTCCTCTCTCTCTGTTCTCTATTCCTCTCTCTCTGTTCTCTATTCCTCTCTCTCTGTTCTCTATTCTTCTCTCTCTGTTCTCTATTCCTCTCTCTCTGTTCTCTATTCCTCTCTCTCTGTTCTCTATTCCTCTCTCTCTGTTCCTCTCTCTGTTCTCTATTCCTCTCTCTCTCTGTGTTCTCTATTCCTCTCTCTCTCTGTGTTCTCTATTCCTCTCTCTCTCTGTTCTCTATTCCTCTCTCTGTGTTCTCTATTCCTCTCTCTCTGTTCTCTATTCCTCTCTCTCTGTTCTCTATTCCTCTCTCTCTGTTCTCTTTGCCTCTCTCTCTGTTCTCTATTCCTCTCTCTCTGTTCTCTTTGCCTCTCTCTCTGTTCTATATTCCTCTCTCTCTCTGTTCTCTATTCCTCTCTCTCTGTTCTCTATTCCTCTCTCTCTGTTCTCTATTCCTCTCTCTCTGTTCTCTATTCTTCTCTCTCTGTTCTCTATTCCTCGCTCTCTGTTCTCTATTCCTCGCTCTCTGTTCTCTATTCCTCTCTCTCTGTTCTCTATTCCTCTCTCTCTGTTCTCTATTCCTCTCTCTCTGTTCTCTATTCCTCTCTCTCTGTTCTCTTTGCCTCTCTCTCTGTTCTCTATTCCTCTCTCTCTGTTCTCTTTGCCTCTCTCTCTGTTCTATATTCCTCTCTCTCTCTGTTCTCTATTCCTCTCTCTCTGTTCTCTATTCCACTCTCTCTGTTCTCTATTCCTCTCTCTCTGTTCTCTATTCTTCTCTCTCTGTTCTCTATTCCTCTCTCTCTGTTCTCTATTCCTCTCTCTCTGTTCTCTATTCCTCTCTCTCTGTTCCTCTCTCTGTTCTCTATTCCTCTCTATGTGTTCTCTATTCCTCTCTCTCTCTTTGTTCTCTATTCCGCTCTCTCTGTTCTCTATTCCTCTCTCTCTGTTCTATATTCCTCTCTCTCTGTTCTCTATTCCTCTCTCTCTGTTCTCTATTCCTCTCTCTCTGTTCTCTTTGCCTCTCTCTCTGTTCTCTATTCCTCTCTCTCTCTGTTCTCTATTCATATCTCTCTCTCTCTCTGTTCTCTATTCCTCTCTCTCTCTGTGTTCTCTATTCCTATCTCTCTCTCTCTGTGTTCTCTATTCCTCTCTCTCTGTTCTCTATGCCTCTCTCTCTCTGTTCTCTATTCCTCTCTCTCTGTTCTCTTTGCCTCTCTCTCTGTTCTCTATTCCTCTCTCTCTGTTCTCTTTGCCTCTCTCTCTGTTCTATATTCCTCTCTCTCTCTGTTCTCTATTCCTCTCTCTCTGTTCTCTATTCCTCTCTCTCTGTTCTCTATTCCTCTCTCTCTGTTCTCTATTCCTCTCTCTCTGTTCTCTATTCCTCTCTCTCTGTTCTCTATTCCTCTCTCTCTGTTCTCTATTCCTCTCTCTCTGTTCCTCTCTCTGTTCTCTATTCCTCTCTATGTGTTCTCTATTCCTCTCTCTCTCTGTGTTCTCTATTCCTCTCTCTCTCTGTTCTCTATTCCTCTCTCTGTGTTCTCTATTCCTCTCTCTCTGTTCTCTATTCCTCTCTCTCTGTTCTCTATTCCTCTCTCTCTGTTCTCTATTCCTCTCTCTCTGTTCTCTATTCCTCTCTCTCTGTTCTCTATTCCTCTCTCTCTGTTCTCTTTGCCTCTCTATCTTGTTGTTGTTATTTTCATCCTGAAGTGTGGTCCAACTGTCTGGTTTGGTTCTGTCTAGTTCTAATCTGCTCTAACACCCAGCTCCTCTCTCTTTCCTTTGCCATGTTTGCCAACCCTCTGTCTCTCCTCTATGTCACACTTATTTACATTTACATTTTAGTCATTTAGCAGACGCTCTTATCCAGAGCGACTTACAGTTAGTGATTACATTTTGTTTTTTTTATACTGGCCCCCCGTGGGAATCGAACCCACAACCCTGGCGTTGCAAACGCCATGCTCTATCAACTGAGCTACATCCCTGCCGGCCATTCCCTCCCCTACCCTGGACGACGCTGGGCCAATTGTGCGCCGCCCATGAGTCTCCCGGTCGCGGCCGGCTGCGACAGAGCCTGGATTCGAACCTGGATCTCTAGTGGCACAGTTAGCACTGCGATGCAGTGCCTTAGACCACTGCGCCACTCAGCTAACCCTGTCTCTACCCCTCCCTGCCCATCTCCCCCTCCTGACTCCCCCTCTCTCTCCCTCCCTGCCCATCTCCCCCTCCTGACTCCCCCTCTCTCTCCCTCCCTGTCTCTACCCCTCCCTGCTTCTCTCCTTGTCTCACCCTGCCCAACTCCCCCTCCTGCTTCCCTCTCTCTCCTCCCTTCTTTCCCTCCTCTGACCCTCCCTCTCTCCCCCTCAGCTAAGGCACCAGCAGTGGAGCCTGGTGATGGAGAGTGCTGTCCCATCAGACCGTGGGAACTACACCTGTGTTGTACAGAACAAGTATGGCACCATCACCCACACCTACCAGCTAGATGTACTAGGTAAGACCACCACCCACACCTACCAGCTAGATGTACTAGGTAAGACCACCACCCACACCTACCAGCTAGATGTACTAGGTAAGACCACCACCCACACCTACCAGCTAGATGTACTAGGTAAGACCACCACCCACACTTACCAGCTAGATGTACTAGGTAAGACCACCACCCACACCTACCAGCTAGATGTACTAGGTAAGACCACCACCCACACCTACCAGCTAGATGTACTAGGTAAGACCATCACCCACACCTACCAGCTAGATGTACTAGGTAAGACCACCACCCACACCTACCAGCTAGATGTACTAGGTAAGACCACCACCCACACCTACCAGCTAGATGTACTAGGTAAGACCACCACCCACACCTACCAGCTAGATGTACTAGGTAAGACCATCACCCACACCTACCAGCTAGACGTACTAGGTAAGACCACCACCCACACCTACCAGCTAGATGTACTAGGTAAGACCACCACCCACACCTACCAGCTAGATGTACTAGGTAAGACCACCACCCACACCTACCAGCTAGATGTACTAGGTAAGACCACCACCCACACCTACCAGCTAGATGTACTAGGTAAGACCACCACCCACACCTACCAGCTAGATGTACTAGGTAAGACCATCACCCACACCTACCAGCTAGATGTACTAGGTAAGACCACCACCCACACCTACCAGCTAGACGTGCTGGGTAAGACCACCACCCACACCTACCAGCTAGACGTGCTGGGTAAGATGGTCCGAGATCACCACATGATGGAAAACTTGATTGGATGAATTGACATTAGTTTATATTGTCACATGCTATCAATCATCAATGTGATTGAGGTGAGTTCATCAGGTGTGACATACTCTGTGTGTTTTGTTTACCAATAAACCTCCCGCCGCTCTCCCTTCTCTGGCCCAATCAGAGCGCCCCCATCATAGGCCCATCCTCCAGGCGGGTCTTCCAGCCAATCAGACGGTGGTATTGGGCAGTGATGTGGAGTTCCACTGTAAGGTGTACAGCGATGCCCAGCCTCATATCCAGTGGCTTAAACACATCGAGGTGAACGGCTCTCGATACGGCCCCGACAGAGTCCCATACGTCAACATACTCAAGGTG
>NW_028156721.1:320735-325735 GCF_964263955.1 Coregonus lavaretus
TAGATAGATAGATAGATAGATAGATAGATAGATAGATAGATAGATAGATAGATAGATAGATAGATAGATAGATAGATAGATAGATAGATAGATAGATAGATAGATAGATAGATAGATAGATAGATAGATAGATAGATAGATAGATAGATAGATAGATAGATAGAGTGAGGGAAAAAAGTATTTGATCCCCTGCTGATTTTGTACGTTTGCCCACTGACAAAGATATGATCAGTCTATAATTTTAATGGTAGGTTTATTTGAACAGTGAGAGACAGAATAACAACAACAAAATCCAGAAAAACGCATGTCAAAAAAGTTATAAATTGATTTGCGTTTTAATGAGGTAAATAAGTATTTGACCCCTCTGCAAAACATGACTTAGTACTTGGTGGCAAAACCCTTGTTGGCAATCAAAGAGGTCAGACGTTTCTTGTAGTTGGCCACCAGGTTTGCACACATCTCAGGAGGGATTCTGTTCCACTCCTCTTTGCAGATCTTCTCCAAGTCATTAAGGTTTCGAGGCTGACGTTTGGCAACTCGAACCATCAGCTCCCTCCACAGATTTTCTATGGGATTAAGGTCTGGAGACTGGCTAGGCCACTCCAGGACCTTAATGTGCTTCTTCTTGAGCCACTCCTTTGTTGCCTTGACCGTGTGTTTTGGGTCATTGTCATGCTGGAATACCCATCCACGACCCATTTTCAATGCCCTGGCTGAGGAAAGGAGGTTCTCACCCAAGATTTGACGGTACATGGCCCCGTCCATCGTCCCTTTGATGCGATTAAGTTGTCCTGTCCCCTTAGCAGAAAAACACCCCCAAAGCATAATGTTTCCACCTCCATGTTTGACGATGGGGATGGTGTTCTTGGGGTCATAGGCAGCATTCCTCCTCCTCCAAAAACGGCGAGTTGAGCTGATGCCAAAGAGCTCGATTTTGGTCTCATCTGACCACAACACTTTCACCCAGTTCTCCTCTGAATCATTCAGATGTTCACTGGCAAACTTCAGACGGCCCTGTATATGTGCTTTCTTGAGCAGGGGGACCTTGCGGGCGCTGCAGGATTTCAGTCCTTCACGGCGTAGTGTGTTACCAATTGTTTTCTTGGTGACTATGGTCCCAGCTGCCTTGAGATCAATGACAAGATCCTCCCGTGTAGTTCTGGGCTGATTCCTCACCGTTCTCATGATCATTGCAACTCCACAAGGTGAGATCTTGCATGGAGCCCCAGGCTGAGGGAGATTGACAGTTATTTTGTGTTTCTTCCATTTGCGAATAATCACACCAACTGTTGTCACCTTCTCACCAAACTGCTTGGCGATGGTCTTGTAGCCCATTCCAGCCTTGTGTAGGTCTACAATCTTGTCCCTGACATCCTTGGAGAGCTCTTTGGTCTTGGCCATGGTAGAGAGTTTGGAATCTGATTGATTAATTGCTTCTGTAGACAGGTGTCTTTTATAAAGGTAACAAGCTGAGATTAAGAGCACTCCCTTTAAGAGTGTGCTCCTAATCTGTCACGCGACGTGTATGCGGTCAGCGAAGTCAAACGCAGGACACAGAGCGGCTGGCAACATACTTTACTGAACACAGTAAAATATAGTGCAAAACAACAAACCTCCAAACAGGGAGGAAAACACAATAACCCGTGCACCAAAGAAACTGCCGGAATGACAAAGAACAATCACACACAATAACCAATGAGAGACAGGGGTTAATATCGGGAATACAATACAACATAATGGGAAACAGGTGTAAACAATAAAGACCAAACAAGACAAACACCGAAACATCGATCGGCAGTAGCTAGTACTCCGGGGACGACGAACGCCGAAGGCTGCCCGAGCAAGGAGGAGGAGCAGCCTCGGCTGAATCCGTGACATAATCTCAGCTCGTTACCTGTATAAAAGACACCTGGGAGCCAGAAATCTTTCTGATTGAGATGGGGTCAAATACTTATTTCCCTCATTAAAATGCAAATCAATTTATAACATTTTTGACATGCGTTTTTCTGGATTTTTTTGTTGATGTTCTGTCTCTCACTGTTCAAATAAACCTACCATTAAAATTATAGACTGATCATTTCTTTGTCAGTGGGCAAACGTACAAAATCAGCAGGGGATCAAATACTTTTTTCCCTCACTGTAGATAGATAGATGAGGAGAGAGAGAGATAGAGAGAGAGGAGGAGGAGAGAGAGGAGGAGAGAGTTTTTGAGTTTTTATAAAACCTTTATTTTATACTCAAGTGTTAACATAAATAATGGCACACTGCCTTTTCAGAAATGAAACAAAAAATGTCATTCCTAAATAAATAAAACAAATACAAAAAACATATACATTTAACTCATTTCATCAACCAAAAATAGTTTCCCCTCCTCCACAAAACAAACCGCTCCTTCCTAAGCCCACTTCTCCTCAAACAATGGGAGATCTTTTACAGCCGAGAAGAACTCAAAATCCACTTTTATTCTCGCTTTCACTAATCCTTTAAAAACGCATCTTACATCCTGCCCATATCCCGTTTCTATCTTATGTTTCCTACTCAGAAAAATTGACATCTTAGCTTGTCCCAACATAAAATGTAACAGTTGACATTTTCTTTTATGTTGCTTACTATATTGAAACCCCAAAATAAAAACAGTGTTATTGAAAATCTCCCCTACAGCTTTAAACAAAGACTCCAGCATTTCCAAGAGAGGTTTTATCCTCTCACACTCCATAAAACAGTGAAAAAGTGTTTCTCTTATATTACAAAAAGGACATTCATCTCCAACATCTGAGTTAATAACAGATACAAAAGTATTAACTGTAATGATGACATGCAAAACCCTCCATTGCATATCCCCAGTACCCTTTTGTAACGGTGGCTTGTACAGTGCTCTCCATGCTGGCTTTACCTTGTCATCAATGACCAATTTGACCCTCCATGGAGTGTCTTTTCTATTTTTCAATGTATCTTTATTCAACACCTTGACACACCCCCTATATAAGTCTTTCCCATTCACCTCATCCAAACCCACCTCTTCCAACCCTCTCAAATCCAGTAATAACGCCTTTCTTTCTGACTCTGGGATATTGGGTGTAATCCTTTGTCACGTTCGTCAGATACAGAGGACCAAGGCGCAGCGTGGAAGGTGAACATATTTATTAAATAATGATTACACGAACAAAACAACAAACGATAACGTGACGTCCAAAGGTGCAAAACACAAACCTATACAGGACCAAGATCCCACAAACACTGTGGGAAAACAGGCTGCTTAAGTATGGTTCCCAATCAGAGACAACAAGCAACAGCTGATACACGTTGCCTCTGATTGAGAACCACACTGGCCAACATTGAACTACATAACTAGAACAAAAAACAAATGAAAACTCACACCCTGGCTCAACATACTAGAGTCCCCAGAGCCAGGGCGTGACAGTACCCCCCCCAAAGGCGTGACAGTACCCCCCCCTCCCTCTCCAACCCCCCAAAGTACCCCTGGTCCGGTCTGACCCTGCTGGCCGGAGCTGGACTGAACACCGGTGGAGCGGATTGCTCTAGCTCCGGCGTGGAGCAGCTGACCGGTGCCGGACCAGGCACCGGTCGAACAGGCACGGGCTGTGCCGGACTGACGATGCACACCACTGGCTTGGTGCGTGGAACAGGCCGGGCCGGGCTGACGATGCGCACCATAGGCTTGGTGCGTGGAGCAGGAACAGGCCGGGCCGGGCTGACGACGCGCACCACAGGCTCGATGCGAGGAACAGGAACAGGCCGGACCGTACTGGGGACACACACCACTGGCCCTACGCAGGGATCAGGAATGGGCCGGACCGGACTGGTAACACACCCCAGTACCTCTCGCCGTGCCTCTACACTTTCCCTCTCCTCTGTGACCAGTGGCCCCCTTAACCTGGTGGCCACCTCTGCAAACCCGCTGGACCGCTCTATCGCGGCCTCCTGCTGCCCCGTCGTCCACGGCGTGAGCCCCCCCCTAAAAAAATTCTGGGGGTCTCTCCTCCCCGTGGGCCAGGCCCAGTCGAGGTTGATGTCCTTTAGCGATACCTCTGGCGCTGGCTCCTGGACACGCTGCTTGGTCCAGTGTTGGTGGGATCTTCTGTCACGATCGTCGGATACAGAGGACCAAGGCGCAGCGTGGAAGGTGAACATATTTATTAAATAATGATTACACGAACAAAACAACAAACGATAACGTGACGTCCAAAGGTGCAAAACACAAACCTATACAGGAACAAGATCCCACAAACACTGTGGGAAAACAGGCTGCTTAAGTATGGTTCCCAATCAGAGACAACAAGCAACAGCTGATACACGTTGCCTCTGATTGAGAACCACACTGGCCAACATAGAACTACAAAACTAGAACGAAAAACAAATGAAAACTCACACCCTGGCTCAACATACTAGAGTCCCCAGAGCCAGGGCGTGACATCCTTAGTCTTGGAAATGAGACGTTTTCATTTTGTACCTTCTTCTTGTGACTATTCAGCATACCCCACTCTTCTGCTGACAGAGCCTTCCTGCAGCTTCCCAGCAGTTGTCCGACAATCCTTTCTGACCCCACCCCCAAATGTTCAGCCACCCGTCTTCCATCCATTAAGGCGAGCCCAGCCATGGCCATTAACTGTTTTAAGGTGATGATTTTGCCCTTCACCAGAATCTTGGAGAAATGTGGAACAGCTGCAGTTGTACAATCCAGTCTTGCCCCGTACACCAGAGGTTCCTCCAACAGCCACTGCACTGACTCCACTGAAGTGCGTCTGGACACCTTCATTATGCTCCACACCCTAAGAAGGCCTCTGTAAAACGGAGGTACTCCCTCCCTAGAAATCTGGCTACTATCAACCAAAAATAAAGCCTTCTTTAAACCTAATCCCCCAACCTGCTGTAATACAAGACCTGCCACCCCTCTCCAAACCACATTTTCCGGTCCATAAAGCAACATTTGAATAAACTGAAACCGGAAAGCAGCAGCCCTACTAGCAAGATGTACAAGA